>NC_091157.1:17273191-17300544 GCF_040958095.1 Procambarus clarkii
GACATCACACCTTGGTGGCGCAGTAGGAACCTTCTCGCCCCGCGAGCGAGCGATTTGCTCTGGGTTCGTGCCCTGGCCGGAAAAAATTGACTGGCTGCTAAATCTTTTAAACAGTTCGCCCCTGTTTACCCAGCAGTAACTGGTTTCAAGTCGATAGCAGGGCCTTGTTCTAGGGAAAACTAGTAGGGTTAAGCTCACCATGAGCTATGGGAATGGAAAGCTCTCAGCTCACCATGACCCATGGCATGGAAAAGCTCCAAGCTCACCATGACCCATGGCATGGAAAAGCTCCAAGCTCACCATGACCCATGGCATGGAAAAGCTCCAAGCTCATCATGACCCATGGCATGGAAAAGCTCCAAGCTCACCATGAACCATGGCATGGAAAAGCTCCAAGCTCACCATGACCCCATGGCATGGAAAAGCTCCAAGCTCACCATGACCCATGGCATGGAAAAGCTCCAAGCTCACCATGACCCATGGCATGGAAAAGCTCCAAGCTTACCATGACCCATGAGAAGGGAAAACTCTCAGCCTACTAACAGGAGTCAGCAGTGATCTGCTCCTGTACCTACGTGTGTAAGGCCACCTCTCCCAGCCAACTCCAAACCATCACACATATGCAATACAAGTCCCACACATATATGCAATACTACACCGTAGTACTTGCAACGTTAGAAAAGCTTAGCAGTTAGAAAGCTTAGCATTTATATAACGGAACATTATACACATTGAGAGCATTATATACGTTATGTACATTAATATCATTATACACAGAACATTATAGGCAAAATATTCAGTAAGAAGCTGACCAGACCACACACTAGAAGGTGAAGGAACGACGACGTTTCGGTCCGTCCTGGACCATTCTCAAGTCGACTGTGACTTGGGAATGTTCTCACGACAATCGACTTGAGAATGGTCCAGGACGGACCGAAACGTCGTCGTCCCTTCACCTTCTAGTGTGTGGTCTGGTCAATATACTTTAGCCACGTTATTGTGACTCATCGCCAGCATTCAATAGGAAGACTGAAGTCTAGTATACACACAACATTAGTGTCGGTATACACACTGAGAACATTGCAGGCAGCATGCACACTCAGAACGTCAGTGGCAGTATACACACTCAGAACACACAGAGATCACAATACCGTGATGTATTATGCTGATGCTGCCTTAATCGACTGAGCTACGACATGGTCAAAAGAGTTGAAACCAGAAGTTGTATCTAATTTACTTTGATCCTGCAGTCCTCTCCGAGACACAAACCAGGGTTTTACACAACTCCCCCCCATGCACTCGAGCTATGTCAATAGGCAGTTCTACCTCTTCGTCCTTACTTCACTACACACAGAAACTACAATAGCTGTTTCATGTTGTTTTGAATTTGCTGTTGCTGTTTTGGGTTTCAAAATTTGTTTGGAGGGATTCCTATTTCATATTTTTTTCGTATTTTATTTGGTGCTGCAATATGTTTCAGAATATATTTGCGTGTTGTGTTATGGGAAAGTAATACACGTCTCCTGCTGTCTTTCTCTCTCTCTTTCTCTTTCCCCTTCTCTCTATCATTCTCTCTCACATCACACACAAATCAACTGAAACAAACAATAAAATGCTTTAGTATCAAAACTTTGACAAAATTTAAACAGAAAAAATGCCGAGGCTTAAAAACACACAAAAATACATGACCAAGCATGTATTAATACATGGCAACAGTGAACGAGAAACTCTCCTGCTATATATATATATATATATATATATATATATATATATATATATTTATATATATATATATATATATATATATATATATATATATATATATATATATATATATATATATATATGCATATATATATATATGTATATATATATATATATATATATATATATATATATATATATGTATATATATATATATATGCATATATATATATATATATATATATATATATATATATATATATATATATATATATATATATATATATATATCGTACCTTGTAGCCAGAACGCACTTCTCAGCCTACTATGCAAGGCCCGATTTACCTAATAAGCCAAGTTTTCGTGAATTAATTGTTTTTCGACTACCTAACCTAACTTTTTCGGCGACCTAACCTAACCTAAGCTATAGAGATGGGTTAGGTTAGGTTAGGTAGGGTTGGTTAGGTTCGATTATATATCTACGTTAATTTTAACTCAAATAAAAACAAATTGACCTCATACATAATGAAATGGGTAGCTTTATCATTTCACAAGAAAAACATTAGAGAAAATATATTAATTCTGGTAAACTTGGTTTATTAGGCAAATCGGGCCTTGCATAGTAGGCTGAGAAGTGCATTCTGGCTACTAGGTACGACATTATATATATATATATATATATATATATATATATATATATATATATATATATATATATATATATATATATATATATATATATATATATATATATATATATATATATTATAAACAATCTTTGGACAACACCCACCAGTGGGCCTCGAACCCAGAAAGCACAACTACATTCCAGTAGCTGCCATAACTAGTATGCCTTAACCCACTACATCATCAGACCCTACAAAAGAAGTAAGAGACTTCGAGATATATATAAACCTCAAATATCTCCACTTCCCGAGGGCACATAGACAAGTGAGAGGTTACTATACGTTTTTTCATCAAGCCACATGTTAATGTGAGAGAACTCGTGTCCATGCTATATTGTTAATCTTCACTTGTGGTTTATGCAAGTATAGGTCATATATATATATATATATATATATATATATATATATATATATATATATATATATATATATATATATATATATATATATATATATATATATACACACACACACACACACACACACACTAGCTCTACCCGGCCACGCATTGTTGTGGCTGTGTTGTTGTTGAGCTACAACAACCGTCACCTGTCTGCCAGTATTCCCCACCATTCACCCCCATCCCTGTCCCCTCGTCCTCCCAACCATTCCCTACTCCGCCCCGTCCCTTCATACTCCCCACCATTCCCCCTCCCCCGTCCACTCCAGTGTCCCCTCTTCTTCCTAACCATTTTTCATTCCACCATTCCCTCGTCCTCCCACCATCTCCCACTCCCATGTCATCTCGTCCTCCCTACCTTTCCCCTCTTCTCCGTCACCTCATCCTCCTCACTATTCCCCACTCCCTCATCTGATCCATTCTCAAATAATCTGATGTTCCCATAAAATAATTGGAAACATGAAATGATCTGATGTTCCCTTCACTGATATATAAGAAAAAGAGTTAAAAAACGAATTGAATTGTCTAACCTACCACACCCTAACCTGGTCGTTTCTGATCTAAACCTCCCTAACCTGGTCGTTTCTGACCTAACCCATCCTAACCTGGTCGTGTCTAACCTAACCCACCCAAACCTGGATATATCTGAACTACCACACCCTAACCAGGTCGTTTCTGGTCACCCTACCCTAACGTGGTCGTGTCTAACCAAACCCACACAAACCTGGTCGTGTCTAACCTACCACACACTAACCTGGTCATTTCTGATCATACCCTCCCTATCCTGGTCGTATCTGACCAAACTCATCCTAACCTGGTCGTGTCTAACCTAATCCACCCAAACCTGGATATATCTGAACTACCACACCCTAACCAGGTCGTTTCTGGTCACCCTACCCAAATGTGGTCGTGTCTAACCTAACACACCCTAACCTGGACGTTTATGATCTAACCCTCCCTAACCTGATGGTGTCTGACCTAACCACTAGAAAGAAGTCTCACTAGAAAGAAGACGAGAGATATATCAAATAATATACACTTGGAAGATACTGGAGGGCCAAGTACCAAATCTACACAGTAAAATAACAACGTACTGGAGTAAACGATATGGAAGAAAATGTAGAATAGAACCAGTGAAGAGCAGAGGTGCCATAGGCACAATCAGAGAACACTGTATAAACATCAGAGGTCCGCGGTTGTTCAACGTCCTCCCAACAAGCATGAGAAATATTGCCGGAACAACCGTGGACATTTTCAAGAGGAAACTAGATTTATTCCTCCAAGGAGTGCCGGACCAACCGGGCTGTGGTGGGTATGTGGGCCTGCGGGCCGCTCCAAGCAACAGCCTGGTGGACCAAACTCTCACAAGTCGAGCCTGGCCTCGGGCCGGGCTTGGGGAGTAGAAGAACTCCCAGAACCCCATCAACCAGGTATCAACCAGGTTAACCCAATCAAACCTGGTCGTGTCTAACATTCCACACCCTTACCTGGTCGTGTCGGGCCTAACCCACCATAACCTGGTCGTGACAAACCTAACCCACTCTAACCGGATTGTGTCTGACCTAACCCACCCTAACCTGGTCGTTTCTGACCTAACCTACCCTAAACTGGTCGTGTCTAACCTAACCCACCCTAACCAGACCGAATCTAACCTAACCCACCCTAACCTGGATGTGTCTAACCTACCACACCCTAACCTGGTCGTTTCTGACCTAACCCTCCCTAACCTGGTCGTGTCTGTCCTAACCCACCCTAACCTGGTCGTATCTTACCTAACCCATCCAAACCTGGTCATGTCTGACCTATCACACCCTAACCTGGTCGTTTCTGGTCTAACCCTCCCTAACCTGGTCGTGTCTTACCTAACCCTCCCTTACGTGGTCGTGTCTGACCTAATTCACCCTAACCTGGTCGTGTCTAACCTACCACACCCTATCCTGGTCATGTCTTACCTACTACACCCTATCCTGGTCGTATCTAACCTAACACACCTTAACCTGGTCGTGTCTAACCTACCACACCCTAACCTGGTTGTCTCTGATCTAACCCACCCCTGACCTGGTCGTGTCTAACGTAACCCACCTTAACCTGGTCGTCTCTGCCCTAACCCACCCTAACTAGGTCGTGTCTAACCTAACCCAGCCTAACCTGGTCGTGTCTAACTTGCCACACCCTAACCTGGTCGAGTCTAACCTAACCCACACTAACCTGGTCATGTCTAACCTACCACATCCTAACCTGGTCGTGTCTGATATAACCCACCCTGACCTAGTTGTTTGTAACCTACCACACCTTAACCTGGTCGTGTCTAACCTACCACACCCTAACCTGGTCGTGTCTGACCTAACTCACCATGATCTGGTCGTGTCTAACCTACCACAACCTAAACTGCTCGTGTCTAACCAACCACACTCTATCCTGGTCGTGTCTAACCTAATCCAACCTAACCTGGTCGTGTCTAACCTAACACACCCTAACCTGATCGTGTCTGGCCTAACCCACCCTAACCTGGTCGTGTCTGACCTAACCCACCCAAACCTGGTTATGTCTGACCTACCACACCCTAACCTGGTCGTTTCTGGCCTAACCCACCCAAACCTGGTCGTCTCTAACCTAACCCACCCAAACCTGGTCGTGTCTAACCTATTCCAACCTACCCTGGTCGCGTCTGACCTAACCCTCCCTAACCTGGTCGTGTCTGACCTAACCCACCCTAACCTGGTCGTGTCTAACTTAACCCGCCTAAACCTGGTCATGGGTGACCTACCACACCCTAACCTGGTCCTGTATCACCTAACACACCCTAACCTGATCATGTCTGACCCTATCCACTTTAACTTGGTCGTATCTGACCTAACTCTCCCTAACCTGGTCGTGTCTGACCTAACCCACTCTAACCTGGTCGAGACTAACCTAACCCACCCAAACCCGGACGTGTCTGACCTAACCCACCCCTAACTTGGTCGTGTCCAACCTAACTCACCCAAACCTGATCGTGTCACATTTACCACACCCTAATCTGGACGTGTCTAACCAATCCTTCCCTAACCTGGTCGTGTCTTACCTATTCCAACCTAACCTGGTTGTGTCTAACATACCCCACCCAAACCTGGTCGTGTCTGACCTAACCCACCCTAACCTAGTCGTGTCTAACCTAACCCACACAAGCCTGGTCGTGCCTAACCTTCCACACCCTAACCTGGTCGTGCCTGACCTAACCCACACAAACTTTGTCGTGTCTGACCAACCACACCCTAACCTGGTCGTGCCTGACCTAACCCACCCTAACCTGGTCGTGTCTAACCTAACCCACCCAAACCCGGACGTGTCTGACCTAACCCACCCCTAACATGGTCGTGTCCAACCTAACCCACCCAAACCCGGTCGTGTCTAACCTTCCACACCCTTACCTGGTCGTGTCCGCCCTAACCCACCCTAACCTGGTCGTTTCTGACCTACCACACCCTATCCTGGTCGTTTCTAACCTAACCTAACCTTTTGATCAGTCCGGCAACCAGGAGGCCTGGTCGACGACCGGGCCGCGGGGACGCTAAGCCTCGGAAGCACCTCAAGGTAACCTCAAGGTAAGGTATCCAACCCTAACCTAGTCGTGTCTAACCTACCCCACACAAACTTGGTCGTGTCTGACCAACCACACCCTAACCTGGTCGTGTCTGACCTAACCCACCCTAACCTGGTCGTGTCTAACCTAACCCACCCAAACCCGATCGTGTCTGACCTAACCCACCCCTAACTTGGTCGTGTCCAACCTAACTCACCCAAACCTGATCGTGTCACACTTACCACACCCTAATCTGGACGTGTCTAACCAATCCTTCCCTAACCTGGTCGTGTCTTATCTATTCCAACCTAACCTGGTTGTGTCTAACATACCCCACCCAAACCTGGTCGTGTCTGACCTAACCCACCCTAACCTAGTCGTGTCTAACCTAACCCACACAAGCCTGGTCGTGCCTAACCTTTCACACACCCTAACCTGGTCGTGCCTGACCTAACCCACCCTAACCTTGTCGTGTCTGACCTAACCCACCCTAGCCTGGCCTTGTCAGGCCTAACCTTCCCTAACCTGGTCGTGTCTGGCCTACCCCACCCTAACCTGGTCCTGTATCACCTAACACACCCTAACCTGGTCATGTCTGACCCTATCCACCTTAACTTGGTCGTATCTGACCTAACTCTCCCTAACCTGGTCGTGTCTGACCTAACCCAACCTAACCTGGTCGAGACTATCCTAACCCACCCAAACCTTGTCATGTCTGACCTACCACACCCTAAACAGGTCGTTTCTGGCTTAACCTACCCTAACCTGGTCGTGACTAACCTAACCCACCCAAACCGGGTTATGTCTAACCCTCCACACCCTAACCTGGCTGTGTCTTACCTAACCCACCCTAACCTGATCGTGTCTGACCTAACCCACCCTAACCTGGTCGTGCCTGACCTAACCCACCCTAACCTGGTCGTGTTTAGCCTAACCCACCCTAACCTGGTCGTATCTAACCTACCACATTCTAACCTGGTCATGTCTTATTTACCACACCCTAACCTGGTCGTGTCTGGCCTAACCCAACCTAACCTGGTCGTGTCTGGCCTAACCCAACCTAACCTGGTCGTGTATAAACTACCACACCCTAACCTGGTCGTGTCTGGCCTAACCCACCTTAACTTGGTCGTGTCTGGCCCAACCCACCTTAACTTGGTCGTATCTGGCCTAACCCTCCCTAACTGTGTCGTGTCGAACCTACACACCCTAACCTGGTCGTGTCTGGCCCAACCCACCTTAACTTGGTCCTATCTGACCTAACCCTCCCTAACTGTGTCGTGTCTAAACTACCACACCCTATCCTGGTCGAGTCTGACCCAACCCACCCTGACTTGGTAGTGTCTAACCCACCATATCCTAACCTGGTTGTGTCTAACCTTCCACATCCTCGCCTGGTCGTGTTTGACCTAACTCACCCTAACCTGGTCGTGTCTTACCTAACCCATCCAAACCTGGTCATGTCTACCGAACCACACCCTATCCTGGTCATGTCTAACCTACCACACCCTAACCTGGTCGTATCTAACCTACCACACCTTAACCTGGTCGTGTCTAACCTACTACACCCTAACCTGGTCGTCTCTGATCTAACCCACCCCTGACCTGGTCGTGTCTAACCTAACCCGCCTTAACCTGGTTGTCTCTGGCCTAACCCACCCTAACCTGGTCGTGTCTAACCTAACCCACCAAATCTTGGTCATGTCTGACCTACAACACCCAAACCTGGTCGTTTCTGACCTAACCCACCCTACCCTAGTCGTGTATAAACTACCACACCCTAACCTGGTCGTGTCTGGCCTAACCCACCCTAACCTGGTCGAAACTAACCTAACCCAGCTAAACTTGGTCATGTCTGACCTACCACACCATAAACTGGTCGTTTCTGGCTTAACCTACCCTAACCTGGTCGTGACTAACCTAAACCATCCAAACCTGGTCATGTCTAACCTTCCACACCCTAACCTGAGTGTGTCTTACCTAACCCACCCTATCCTGGTCGTGTCAAACTTACCACACCCTAACCTGGCTGTGTCTTACCTAACCCACCCTAACCTGGTCGTGTCTGACCTATCCCACCCTAACCTGGTCGTGCCTGACCCAACCCACCCTAACCTGGTGGTGTTTAGCCTAACCCACCCTAACCTGGTCGTGTCAAACCTACCACATTCTAACCTGGTCGTGTCTGACCTAACTCACCCCTAACCTTGTCGTGCATGACCTAACCCACCCTACGCAGGTCGTGTCTAACCAAACCCACCCTAACTTTGTCGTGTCTAACCTACTACACCCTAACCTAGTCATGTCTGGCCCAACCCACCTTAACTTGGTCCAATCAGACCTAACCCTCCCTAACTGTGTCGTGTCTAACCTATCACACCCTAACCTGTTCGAGTCTGACCCAACCCACCCTGACTTGGTCGTGTCTAACCTACCACACCCAAACCTGGTCGTGTTTGACCTAACTCACCCTAACCTGGTCGTGTCTGACCTAACCCTCCTAAACTTTGTCGTGTCTGACGTAACCCACCCTAACCTGGTCGTATATAACCTATCCCTCCCAAACCTGATCATGTCTGACCTACCCCACCCTGACCTGGTCGTGTTTAACCCAACCCACCCTAACCTTGTCGTGTCTTACCTACCACACCCTATCCTGGTCGTGTTTTTCCTACCACACCCTATCCTGGTTGTGTCTAACCTACCACACCCTAACCTGGTCGTATATAACCTACCACACCTTAACCTGGTCGTGTCTAACCTACCACACCCTAACCTGGTCGTCTCTGATCTAACCCACCCTGACCTGGTCGTTTGTAACCTAACCTAACCTAACCGTAACAGTGACGTGTCTGACCTGACTCACCATGATCTGGTCGTGTATAACCAAACCCACGCTAACCTGGCCGTGTCTAACCTTCACACCCTAACCTACCACACCCTATCCTGGTCGTGTCTAACCTAATCCAACCTAACCCGGTCGTATCTAACCTAACACACAATAACCTGAGCGTGTCTGGCCTAACCCACCTTAACCTGGTCGTATCTAAACTAACCAACCCTTACCTGGTCGTGTCTGACTTTACCAACCCAAACCTGGTCGTGTCTGATCTAACTCACCCCTAACCTGGTCGTGCCTGACCTAACCCACCCTAAGCAGGTCGTGTCTTGCCTAACCCACCCTAACCTGGTCGTGTCTAGCCTACCACACCTTAACCTGGTCATGTCTGACCTAACCCACCATAACATGGTCGTGTCTAACCAAACCCACCCTAACCTGATCGTGTCTGGCCTTACCAACCCCCCCTACCCCCGCCTAACCTTCTCGTGTCTAACCTAACCTACCCTAAAGTGGTCGTGTCTAACTTAACCCCACCCTAACCTGGTCGTGTCTGACCTAACCCACCATAACCTGGTCGTGCATGACCTAACCCACAATAACCTGGTCATGTTTAGTCTAACCCACCCTATGCTGGTCGTGTCTAACCTACCACACCCTAACCTGGCCGTGTCTGACCTAACCCACTCAAACTGGCCGTGTCTAATCTAACCCACCCTAACCTGGTCGTATCTAAACTAACCCACCCTAACCTGGTAGTGTCTGACCTAACCCACCCTAACCTGGTTGTGTCTAACCTACCACACCCTAACCTGGTAGTGTCTGAGCTAACTCACCCCTAACCTGGTCGTGCCTGACCTAACCCACCCTAAGCAGGTCGTGTCTTGCCTAACCCACCCTAACCTGGTCGTGTCTAGCCTACCACACCTTAACCTGGTCATGTCTGACCTAACCCACCATAACATGGTCGTGTCTAACCAAACCCACCCTAACCTGGTCGTGTCTGACCTAACCCACTCTAACCTGGTCGTCCCCGACCTAACCCACCCTAACCTGGTCGTGTCTAACTACCACACCCTAACGTTGTCGTGTCTAACCTACCACACCCTAACCTGGTCGTGTCTAACTACCACACCCTAACCTTGTCGTCTCTGGCCTAACCCACCCTAACCTGGTCGTGTCTGACGTAACCCTTCCTAACCTGGTCGTGTCTTACCTAACCCACCCTACCCTGGTCGTGTCTGACCTAACCCACCCTAACCTGTTCATGTCTGACCTACCACACCCTAACCTGGTAGTGTCTGAGCTACCACACCCTAACCTGGTCGTGTCTGACCTAACCCACTCTAAACTGGTTTTGTCTAACCCAACCGACCCTAACCTGGTCGTATCTAACCTACCTCACCCTAACCTGGTCGTGTCTGACCTAACCCACCCTAACCTGGTCGTGTCTGACCTAACCCACCCTAACCTGGTCGTGTCTAACCTACCACACCCTAACCTGGTCGTGTCTGACCTAACCGACCCTAACCTGGTCGTGTCTAACCTACCACACGCTAACCTGGTCGTGTCTGACCTAACCCTCCCTAACCTGGTAGTGTCTGCCCTAACACACCCTAACCTGGTCATGTCTGACCTAACCCAACCAAACCTGGTCATGTCCGACCTACACCACCCAAACCTGGTCGTTTCTGGCCTAACCCACCGTAACCTGGTCGTGTCTAACCTAACCCACACAAACCTGGTCATGTCTAACCTACGACACCCTACTTTGGTCGTGTCAGGCCTACCCCTCCCTAATCTGGTCGTGTCTGACCTAACCCTCCCTAACCTGGTCGTGTCTAATCTAACCCACCCTAACCTGGTCGTATCTAAACACACCCAACCTAACCTGGTCGTGTCTGACTTAACCCATCCTAACCTAGTCGTGTCTGACCTAACCCTTCCTAACCTGGTTGTGACTGACCTAACCCACCCTAACCTGGTCGTGTCTGACCTAACCCTCCCTAATCTGCTCGTGTCTGACCTAACCCACCCTAACCTGGTCGTGTCTGGCCTAACCCACCCTAACCTGGTCGTGTCTTACCTAACCCACCCCAACATGATCGTGTCTAACCTACCAAACCCTAACCTGGTCGTGTCCGACCTAACCCACCCTTACCTGGTTGTGTCTAACCAAGCCCAACCTAACCTGGTCGTATCTAACCTAACCCACCCTAACCTTGTCGTGTCTATCCTAACCCACCATAACCTGGTCGTGTCTAACCTACCACACCCTAACCTGGTCGTGTCTGACCTAACCCTTCTTAACCTGGTCGTGTCTGACCTAACCCACCCAAACCTGGTCGTGCCTAGCCTAACCCACCGAAACCTGGTCATGGCTGACCTACCACACCCAAACCTGGTCGTTTCTAGCCTAACCCACCCTAACCTGGTCGTGTCAAACCTAACCCACCCAAACCTTTTCATGTCTAACCTACCTCACCCTAACCTGGTCGTGTCTATCCTACCACACCCTAAACTGGTCGTGTCTGACCAAATCCTCTCTAACCTGGTCGTGTCTGACTTAACCCATCCTAACCTGGTCGTGACTAACCTAACCTTCCCGAACCTGGTCGTGTCTAACCTAACCCATCCTAACCGGGTCGTGTCTGGCCAATCACACCCTAACCAGTTCGTGTCTAACTTAACAAACCCTAACCTGGTCGTATCTAAACTAACCCACCCTAACCTGGTCGTGTCTATCCCAACCCACCCAAACCTGGTCGTGTCTATCCTACCACACCCTAACCTGGTCGTGTCTGACCAAATCCTCTCTAACCTGGTCGTGTCTGATTTAACCCATCCTAACCTGGTCGTGACTGATCTAACCCTCCCGATCCTGGTCGTGTCTGACCTAACCCACCCTAACCTGATCGTGTTTAATCTACCCCACCCTAATCGGGTCCTATCTAAACAAACCCACCTTAACCTGGTCGTATCTAAACTAATCCACCTTAACCTGGTCGTGTCTGACCTAACACACCCTAACCTGTTCGTGTCTCAAAAATCACACCCTAACCTGGTCGTGTCTAACCTAACCCACCCTGACCTGGTCGTATCTAAACTAACCCACCCTAACCTGGTCGTGTCTAACCTGACCTACCATAACCAGTTCGTGTCTAACTTAACCAACCCTAACCTGGTCGTATCTAAACTAACCCACCCTAACCTGGTCGTGTCTGACCTAACCTACCCTAACCTGGTCGTGTCTGACCTAACCCTCCCTAACCTGGTCGTGTCTAACCTAACCCAAACTATCCTGGTCATGTTTAACCTAACCCACCCACATCTGGTCATATCTGTCCTACCACAGCCAAAAATGGTCGTTTCTCCCATACCCCACCCTAACCTTGTCGTCTCTATCATAACCAACCCAAACCTGATCATGTCTAACCTACCACACCCAAACGTGGTCGTGTCTGGCCCAACCAACCCTTACTTGGTCGTGACTAACCTAACCAACCCAAACCTGGTCATGTCTGACCTACCACACCCTAACCTGGTCGTTTCTAGTTAAACCCATACTAAACTGGTCGTGTCTATCCTAACCCACCCGAACTCAGTCGGCCGAGCGGACAGCACGCTGGACTTGTGGTCCTGGGTTCGAACCCAGGCGCCGGCGAGAAACAATGGGCGGAGTTTCTTTCACCCTATGCCCCTGTTACCTTGCAGTAAAATAGGTACCTGGGTGTTAGTCAGCTGTCACGGGCTGCTTCCTGGGGGTGGAGGCCTGGTCGAGGACCGGGCCGCGGGAACACTAAAAAAAAAAACGAAATCATCTCAGGATAACCTCAAGATAACACCCTAACCTGGTCGTGTCTATCCTAACCCATCATAACCTGGTCGTGTCTAACCTACCACACCCTAACATGGTCATGTCTGACCTAACCCTTCTTAACCTGGTCGTGTCTGACCTAACCCACCCAAACCTGGTCGTGTCTAGTCTAACTCACCCAAACCTGGTCATGTCTGACCTACCACACCCAAACCTGGTCGTTTCTAGCCTAACCCACCCTAACCTGGTCGTGTCTAACCTAACCCACCCAAACCTGTTCATGTCTAACCTACCTCACCCTAACCTGGTCGTGTCTATCCTACCACTCCCTAACCTGGTCGTGTCTGACCAAACCCTCCCTAACTTGGTATTGTCTGACCTAACCCAACCTAACCTGGTCGTGTCTAATCTAACCCAGCCTAACCTGGTCGTGTCTAACCTACCACACCCTAACCTGGCTGTGTCTTACCTAACCCACCCTAACCTGGTTGTGTCTGACGTAGCCCACCCTAACCTGGTCGTGCATGACCTAACCCACCCTAACCTGGTCGTGTCTAGCCTAACCCACCCTAACCTGGTCGTGTCTAACCTACCACACCCTAACCTGGTGGTGACAGGCCAAACCCATCCTAACCTGCTCGTGTCTGATCTAACCCACCCTAACCTGATCGTGTCTGACCTAACCCACCCTTACCTGGTTGTGTCTGACCTAACTCACCCTAACCTTGTCGTGTCTGACCTACCAGCCCCTAACCTGGTCGTGTCTGACCTAACCCACCCTTACCTGGTCGTGTCTAACCTAACTCACCCTAACCTTGTCGTGTCTGACCTACAAGCTCCTAACCTGGTCGTGTCTGACCTAACCCACCCTTACCTGGTCGTGTCTAACCTACCACACCCTAACCTGGCTGTGTCTTACCTAACCCACCCTATCCTGTTCGTGTCTGACCTAACCCACCCAAACCTGGTCGTGTCTAGTCTAACTCACCCAAACCTGGTCATGTCTGACCTACCACACCCAAACCTGGTCGTTTCTAGCCTAACCCACCCTACCCTGGTCGTGTCTAACCTAACCCACCCAAACCTGTTCATGTCTAACCTACCTCACCCTAACCTGGTCGTGTCTATCCTACCACTCCCTAACCTGGTCGTGTCTGACCAAATCCTCCCTAACTTGGTATTGTCTGACCTAACCCAACCTAACCTGGTCGTGTCTAATCTAACCCAGCCAAACCTGGTCGTGTCTAACCTACCACACCCTAACCTGGCTGTGTTTTACCTAACCCACCCTAACCTGGTTGTGTCTGACGTAGCCCACCCTAACCTGGTCGTGCATGACCTAACCTGGTCGTGTCTAGCCTAACCCACCCTAACCTGGTCGTGTCTAACCTACCACACCCTAACCTGGTCGTTTCTGACCTACCCAACCGTAACCTAGTCGTGAATGACCAAACCCACCCTAACCTGGTCGTGTCTAACCTTCCACACCCTAACCTGGTCGTGACAGGCCAAACCCATCCTAACCTGCTCGTGTCTGATCTAACCCACCCTAACCTGATCGTGTCTGACCTAACCCACCCTTACCTGGTTGTGTCTGACCTAACTCACCCTAACCTTGTCGTGTCTGACCTACCAGCCCCTAACCTGGTCGTGTCTGACCTAACCCACCCTTACCTGGTCGTGTCTAACCTAACCCACCCAAACCTGGTCATGTCTAACCTACCACACCCTAACCTGGCTGTGTCTTACCTAACCCACCCTATCCTGTTCGTGTCTGACCTAACCAACCCTAACCTGGTCGTGTCTGACCTAACCCACCATAACCTGGTGGTGTCTAGCCTAACCCACCCTAACCTGTTCGTGTCTAACCTTCCACACCCTAACCTGGTCGTGACAGGCCTAACCCATCCTAACCTGGTCGTGTCTGACCTAACCCACCCTAACCTAGTCGTGTCTAACATACCACACCCTAACCTGGTCGTGTCTGACCTACCCCACCCTAACCTGGTCGTGCCTTACCTAACCCACCCTAACCTGGTGGTGTCTAGCCTAACCCACCCTAACCTGTTCGTGTCTAACCTTCCACACCCTAACCTGGTCGTGACAGGCCTAACCCATCCTAACCTGGTCGTGTCTGACCTAACCCACCCTACCCTGATCGTGTCTGACCTAACCCTCACTAACCTGGTCGTGTCTGACCTAACTAACCATAACCTGGTCGTGTCTGACCTAACTAACCATAACCTGGTCGTGTCTGACCTATCACCCCTAACCTGGTCGTGTCTAACCTAACCCACCCTAACCTGGTCATGTCTGGCCTAACCCACCCTAGCCTGGTCGTGCGTTACCTAAACCTCCCTAACCTGGTCGTGTCAGGCCTAACCCTGCCTAACCCTAAAAAGGGAGCCGGTCTGCTGAGTGGACATCACGCTGGACTTTTGATCCTGAGGTCCCGGGTTCGATCATGGGCTCCGGCAAGAAAAAATGGGCAGAGTTTGTTTCACCCTTGTTACGGACCCGAGCCCAGCGTCCGAGCACGGAGTAGTGACGACCGCGCCATCTGTGGGTCAGCTCCCGAAACCCCCTCCAAAAGGACGATGCCATCTAGTGAGGACAGGATATACCGGCCACAGGGGTTGGTTTCCCGTCCTGATCAGCTCGTGACATAGCCGCTGCTGACCTCTGGTGAGGTGACTCTTTGACAGCAACGCCATCTATGGAGAGGATAGGTGGACGTTTGTGTCTAAGCCTGTGAGTGAGGTGCCCTAGAGTGTAACTAGTACTGATGACGTGTCTGATTACAGAGTCGACCTGGGACTGCTGAATCGGACGTTAGATCAGTCTACCCAAGGCAGCCGTAGGACCTCCACGTGTTTGCTGCAGAAGCTGTGAGTCACCCTCCTGGATAAACACTGTTGTGTTAGCCTGCCTGTGACGTGGCAGTTGAGGAATTGTCGTTCCCGGGGCTGACTGGTGGAGAAGACTAGCCACTGGGGTGTTGTGGTGAGGAGAGTGATCTGTGAAATCACACGAGGCTCCTGCCTAGGGCTCGCAACCCTAGTATCAGTCGTGGAGTAACCTAACCAGCGGAACTGATTGGAACCTGCCAGCTACAGGCTGGATTTGTGGTTGTAGGCCTCCACGACGGTGCCCCCAGTGGAACTGTGATTTGGCTGGCCTGTGGCCAGGGTAGACTCGAGAGAATCGAAGGATTCATCGTGAGGCCACAAGAGGACCAAGGGCTAAGTATCGTTGAGCACAGTGGAACACTCCGCGTCTTCAGAGGAAGAAAATTCATTGTACATTATAGTGATTATACCCCGCGTGTGACTGTTAATATATTATTAAACAACCACCATAAATAAATATATAAAGTTTAGTGTAATTGTATCCCTTCCCCTTTAATTTACTTGCGTTACGGAACACACCCCTTGAAAGCCACTACTAGCTTGGAGCCGGATACCCAAACTACTAACATCAGAGAAAGAGCCCAGTTGCGACCCAAGAGGTCCGTAACATAATTGGCATCCCCTGCAGGATTCGACCCCTTGTGAAGTATGTTTGACAGGGGTGGTGACGTGGCACAATCCCTGTAAATAATTCCCCCTGTGTGACTATTAGGACGTTATATGTCCTGTGCGGTGCTCGGAGTGATTCAGTGCAATATTGTGTAGTGCGGTGCTCGCTGTGATTAAGTGCAATATTGTGTTGTGCGGTGCTCGCTGTGATTAAGTGCAATATTGCGTAGTGCGGTGCCCGGTGTAATTACGTGCAATATTGGCAAGTGAGGCGCTAAGTGCGATAAAGTGCACTATTGACGTAGAACAGTGCTTGGTGCGTTAAGTGCTAACGTGAAAGTGGTGTGTTAAGTGCTAGTGTTCCATCTCAGTGACAATGGCAGAAAAAGCGACCATCGACGATCTGGACGATGTTAAGGCCTTTCGGAACAGGGAGGACTGTCTTGCCAGATTAAAATATCTGGGGAAACAAGAACTCGTCTTAGTGCCTACCTGGAGATCAAGATACGTGCCAGTGATTCCCGTGTGGAGATCTTGTCAAAGTTTCACCGGCACTTGAAGACCGAAGAGAAACAGGAAGGCAAGGCACAAAGTACGAAAGAAAGTGAAGTAGCTTCCACTGAAAAGGAAGATAAGGGCAGTGACATTGATTGACAGTGATGCAGGTGAGCTAAATATAAGTTTACTTACATTCAAAATGCGTGCCTTAGAAATAAATCGTGAGATAGAATGGAAGAAGTTAGAAATAGAACGAGAATTAAAAGATAAAGAAATGGAGATGAAAGATAAAGAATTGGCGATGAGGCGTTTAGAATTAGAAAGAGAAGAGCGAGAAAGAGAAGAGAAACGAGAAAGAGAAGAGCGAGAAAGAGAAGAGAAACGAGAAAGAGAAGAGCGAGACAGAGAAGAAAAAGAAAAAGAGAGACAACATGAGCTAGAAGTATTGCGATTAGGCGGTGATCGGAGGCGAACAATGGAAACGAGTATTTTCGATCCGGTGAGGAACATCAAAATGGTCCCGAAGTTCAACGAAAAGGAAGTTTCGAAGTTCTTTGCGGCCTTCGAGAAAGTCTCAGCCTCTTTGGACTGGCCAAAGGAGAATTGGGCCATCATGATACAGTCAGTCTTGACTGGGAAGGCCCAAATCGCCTACTCCACGTTGTCCCTTGATGACTCCGGCGATTACGACAAGGTGAAGAAGGTAGTGCTCATGGCGTACCAATTGGTACCTGAGGCTTACAGGCAGAAGTTCAGGAACCTGAAAAAGACCTTAGAGCACACGTTCACCGAATTCGCCACAATCAAGGAGCGACTTTTCCAGGAATGGTGTGCCTCTCGGAAGGTGGAAACCAAAGAAGACCTCGAGCAGCTCATACTGTTAGAGGACTTCAAGGACTGTTTGTCTGGAGACCTGAAGACATACTTAGAGGAACAGCAAGTGGAGACCTTGAGTGCGGCAGCCACCATGGCTAAAGAGTACATCTTAACGCATAGGCCTTCTGCTAAGTATGTCCCGAGGAATTACCGATGCCGGTTTGACAAACCTCAGCAGGAAGAGGAGAGACCCGTCCCACTAAGCGCTAAGAAGACGCCCCCAAGTAGCCCTCGAAGGACCAGTCCTAGCAGTCCGAAACACCGCAGTCCGAGGAGGAATATGGTGTGTTGGACTTGCGGGCAGAAAGGGCATGTAGCTGCTATGTGCCGAGGCAGAAGAGGTAGCGGCGCACGTAGGGAGGTGAGGTTGATGAGCTGTGTGACACCACCAGCAGGAAGCCAGTCTACGACTACGCAGGAAGAACCAAGATTGTTTTCCCCTCACACTTCAAGCGGGTATGTAACGAGTGATCATACTGGTAGATCAGTTGTAGTGCTCAGAGATAGTGGAGCAGCCCAGTCCCTGATCGTGAAAAACTCGTTACCCGAGGGAGTAAGTGTGGACGGGAGACAAAAGGTTGTCCTGGTTGGGTTTCCTAGGACGCAGTACATCGCCCCCTTAGTGCTGGTACATCTCGACTCGCCTTACTTCAGCGGCACATGTGCGTTGGCAGTAGTCGATACCCTACCTATAGCCGGGATTGACGTGATACTAGCCAACGACTTGGTGACAGATTGGAGCAACAATCATCCCAAGATTGTGGACGAGCCAGCCGGAACAGCAAGGTCTGAGGTAACAGCAGGCAGTGGTAATATCCAGGTACGGACAGACCCGGAATTAAATATGTTTAATCCTTCCTCTCACCTGCAGATCGACAGCATTATAGCAGTCTCTCCTGATTCTTCTCCCGACGAGGAACATGCGGTTAAGGTAGCAGAAGCGACTGAGCAAGAAGAGAGGCCTTGTGTACAGACACCCACGGATACCCTAGAGTCTGGAGTGAAGGCGCCCGAGTACTTTCGGTATGGCAAGGTACCACGTTCATTGAACCGGCCAGAGATTCCCCAGACGTCGGAGGTATGTGAGGTATGTGCGAAAGTTCTAGTGCCCTCTTCGGTCCAAACCAGGCAAATGGATATAGCCGGTTATGGACATTACAGGCTCAGGAAGCTTATCACTGAGTTGGCCATATGTCTCTTAGCAGTATTATGTCTTCTTCTCATGTGTGTTCTCAGTAAGGACCAGTGGACGACCCGACAGATGATGGCTCCCTTGAACATTGCGAACAGATCCCAGGGATTGGAGATTTGCACTGCGAGTGTTGCAGTTAAAGGAGGGACCTGGAAGGTGATGATAGATACAGGAGGTACGAGATGTGATATTATGAGTGACTGTTTCCGACAGGTTGACACCCCCCGTGTGATTGCTGAGCTGGAATGCAGCGTTATACGGAACGTTGGTCGACCTGACGGTGGCAGAGCGAATGCCATCCTCGATGTACGAGCAGCCCTGTTGGAACTGGGTGTGAGCCTAGTAGAGGCATATGCTGTAAGTACTGTCTTACCCACTGTCGCTGTCACTCTAAATTATCAGACCCCTGTATTCCAGGTCCCCGTCTCCCTGAAGGACTACCGGACCGGTACTAGAAATGCCGTCCGTGGCCAGCCATCATCGGTGTCACGACACAGGGAAGTGTCAATTCACCCCGGATCGCATCAGTATCAATCCTTACTCGAGGCACGTGAGATTATGCCCCTGATTGACATCGCAGTGGAGGTTTGGAAGATCACATCAAGCAGGTTATCGCCTTCCATCTGCAAGTTGCATCTGTGCCAGTGTTTCCCATCAGGACAGTTCTGTGGACAAGACATCCTCGTCATTCCAGTTAATAGTGTACGTGAGTTCGTGTGGAGTTGTATACTAATTTGGTTTGTGTTTTTCTTTGTAGAACCCCAAACCAAATTCTTTTTGGTGGGGAGGTGTTACAGACCCGAGCCCAGCGTCCGAGCACGGAGCAGTGACGACCGCGCCATCTGTGGGTCAGCTTCCGAAACCCCCTCCAAATGGACGACGCCATCTAGTGAGGACAGGATATACCGGCCACAGGGGCTGGTTTCCCGTCCGGATCAGCTCGTGACATAGCCGCTGCTGACCTCTGCTGAGGTGACGCTTAGACAGCAGCGCCATCTATGGAGAGGATAGGTGGACGTTTGTGTCTAAGCCTGTGAGTGAGGTGCCCTAGAGTGTAACTAGTACTGATGACGTGTCTGATTACAGAGTCGACCTGGGACTGCTGAATCGGACGTTGGATCAGTCTACCCAAGGCAGCCGTAGGACCTCCACGTGTTTGCTGCAGAAGCTGTGAGTCACCCCCCCAGATGAACACTGTTGTGTTAGCCTGCCTGTGACGTGGCAGTTGAGGAATTGTCGTTCCCGGGCTGACTGGTGGAGGAGACTAGCCACTGGGGTGTTGTGGTGAGGAGAGTGATCTGTGAAATCACACGGGGCTCCTGCCTAGGGCTCGCAACCCTAGTATCGGTCGTGGAGTGGCCTAACCAGCGGAACTGATTGGAACCTGCCAGCTACAGGCTGGATTTGTGGTTGAAGGCCTCCACGACGGTGGCCTAACCAGCGGAACTGATTGGAACCTGCCAGCTACAGGCTGGATTTGTGGTTGAAGGCCTCCACGATGGTGCCCCCAGTGGAACTGTGATTTAGCTGGCCTGTGGCCAGGGTAGACTCGAGAGAATCAAAGGATTCATCGTGAGGCCACAAGAGGACCAAGAGCTAAGCATCGGTGAGCACAGTGGAACACTCCGCGTCTTCAGAGGAAGACAATTCATTGTACATTATAGTGTTTATACCCTGCGTGTGACTGTTTATATATTTATTTATGGTGGTGGTTTAATAATATATTAAGTTTAGTGTAATTGTATCCCTTCCCCTTTAATTTACTTCAGTCAGCTGTCACGGGCTGCTTCCTGGGGGTGGATGCCTGGACGAGGACTGGGCCGCGGGGACACTAAAATTCACTAAATCATCTCAAGATAACCTCATAGATAACCTGGTCATGTCTGATTTAACCCACCCTAACCTGGTCGTGTCTTACCTAACCCACTTTAACCTAGTCGTGTCTTACCTAACCCACCCTAACCTGTTCGTGTCTGACCTAACCCAACCTAACCTGGTTGTGTCTAAACCAGCCCAACCTAACCTGGTCGTATCTAACCTAACCCACCCTAACCTGGTCATGTCTGACCAAATCCACCCTAACATGGTCGTGTCTAACCTAACCCACTCTATCCTGGTCGTGTCTATCCTAACCCACCATAACCTGGTCGTGTCTAACCTACCACACCCTAACCTGGCCATGTCTGACCTAACCCACCCTAACCTGGCCATGTCTGACCTAACCCACCCTAACCTGGTCGTGTCTAACCTAACCCACCCAAACCTGGTCATGTCTAACCTACCACACCCTAACCTGGTCGTGTCTATCCTAACCCACCGAAACCTGGTCGTGTCTATCCTACCACACACTAACCTGGCTGTGTCTTACCTAACCCACCCTAACCTGGTCGTGCCTGACCTATCCAACCCTAACCTGGTCGTGCCTGACCTAACCCACCCTAACCTGGTCTTGTCTAACATACCACACCCTAACCTGGTCGTGTCTGACCTAACTAACCCTAACCTGGTCGTGTCTGACCTATCACCCCTAACCTGGTCGTATCTAAACTAACCCATACTAACCTGGTCGTGTCTGACGTAAGCCACCCTAACCAGGTCGTGTCTAACCTAACCCATACTAACCTGGTCATGTCTGGCCTAACCCACACTAGCCTGGTCGTGTCTAACCTAACCCTCCCTAACCTGATCGTGTCAGGCGTAACCCTCCCTAACTCTAACTAGGGAGCCGGTCGGCCGAGTGGACAGCACGCCGGACTTGTGATCCTGTGGTCCCGGGTTCGATCATGGGCTCCGGCGAGAAAAAATGGGAAAAAAAAACCTGGTCGTGTTTAACCTAATCCACCCTAACCTGGTCGTGTTTATTCTAACCCACCCTAACCTGGTCGTGTCTGGCCTATCCCACCCTAACCTGGTCGTGTTTAACCTAACCCACCCTAACCTAGTCGTGTCTGACCTAACCCCACCCTAACATGGTCGTGTCTGACCTAACCCCACCCTATCCTGGTCGTGTCTAACTTAACCCACCCTAACCTGGTCGTGTCTGATCTAACCCAACCTACCCTGGTGGAGGCTCCGTTTGTGACACCGGTTATCTTAACATTATTTCGGGGCATAGCGTCCCCGAGGCCCGGTCCTCGACCAGGCCTCCTTTTTGTTACACATCCCCAGGATGCAGCTCGCAACAGCTAACTCAAAGGTACCTATTTACTGTTAGGTATACAGGGGCATCAGGGTGAAAGAAACTCTTCCCATTTGTTTCCATTTTCCGCCGGGGATCGAACCCGGAACCTTCGGGCTACGAATACCGAGCGCAGTCCACTCAGCCGTCATTCCCCTGAACGACAAAGTTTGCAAATATGAAGGACAAGGAATTTCCCGAAACACCATGTGCTTTACATCTAATTAATAAACATGAAACGAAAACAATATATACACACATGGAAATGGCGATAACTGTATTTACAGGCAAAGCAATAAACAGTATCTGTGTCTTGCTGACGACACCCAAGTGACGGAATGCAACCTAAGTTAAGTGGAGTCTTACGAGTCAGCGTAAGATAGGTAATGGGAGATAAGTTGGATGCTGAGATCTCAACGCTTCTTAAGTTATTGAGGCTGATGCTCCGGAAAACGTCAATATTAGAGTGTTTTATTTTTGTATTATTGCCCTGAAATTTTGACGAGTTAGCCTGTTCCGTTAAAACTGTGTTGTAATAGGTATGAGGACAGGCTGGTTAGTAAACCCTCAGTTTTCTTGTAACAGTTTCTTCCAGTTCTAATTATTCTATCTCAGTCTTCCTTCTTTATTTACCCGAATATTTTATACGTCGTGACCAAGCCATCTGCGTGTGGACATGTAATTACCTTATTGGACCTGTAGGGGAGGAGCAGCTTCAGCTCTGGGTTCACCCTTAAATGAACTGATAAAAAGGTCAACTCCGTCCAAAAAATTGTTTTAGGGGGTTGACTAAACTATATTTGAAGTCAAGTACAAAGTCTCCCTCCAGCAGCACACTTCTAAGTTCGTTTCATCTTTTCAGTGTGTTTTGTCGCTCAATTGTGTAGGTCATTTACACCAGCGTCCCTTTGTAGGCAATCATGTCTTCCCTATTCCTGCTATCTTCCAGCGACGGAATGATTAATTCCCTAAATCTGTCTCTGGAGATATTCTGGTGGCATCGCCCCTCTGGTGCACTCCATCTTGAGGTTATCTTGAGATGATTTGGGGGCTTAGTGTACCCGCGGCCCGGTCCTCGATCAGGCCTCCACCCCCAGGAAGCAGTCCGTGACAGCTGACTAACTACCAGGTACCTATTTACTGATAGGTAAAAGGGTGCATCAGCGTGAAAGAAACTCTGCCCATTGTTTCTCGCTGGCTCCCGGGATATATCCCGGGACCACATGATCACGCGTCCAGTGTTCTGTCCGTTCTTTATGGTATTCCTCCTATTTGGTGTGTATTGTGGTATATATCACAGCGAGGTGTCAGCATGAGGTTCTCGTTCCACCTGTTAGTATCCCTGAGGGGAAGAGAGTTTACTGGTCAAACCAGTTTACCCGTAGATGGGAGGGGGAGAAATCGTTACGTCATCTGAGGTAAAGCCAGAGTCCCTCAGTGCCACGGGTGGTGATATAGTTTCCGCTCAATTCAGGAATTTCTCCACTTCTTGTTGTGTGAAATATTTTGGAATATCATATTAAGTTGATCATCTGTGTGTGTGTGTGTGTGTGTGTGTGTGTGTGTGTGTGTGTGTGTGTGTGTGTGTGTGTGTGTGTGTGTGGTGTGTGTGTGTGTGGTGTGTGTGTGTGGTGTGTGTGTGTGGTGTGTGTGTGTGTGGTGTGTGTGTGGTGTGTGTGTGTGTAGTGTGTGTGTGTGGTGTGTGGTGTGTGTGTGTGTGGTGTGTGTGTGTGGTGTGTGTGTGTGGTGTGTGGTGTGTGTGTGGTGTGTGTGTTGTGAGTGTGGTGTGTGGTGTGTGTGTGTGTGTGTGTGTGTGTGGTGTGTGGTGTGTGTGTGTGTGGTGTGTGTGTGTGGTGTGTGTGTGTGGTGTGTGGTGTGTGTGTGGTGTGTGTGTTGTGAGTGTGGTGTGTGGTGTGTGGTGTGTGTGTGTGTGTGTGTGTGTGCGGTGTGTACTCACCTATTTGTACTCACCTATTTGTGCTTGCGGGGGTTGAGCTTTGGCTCTTTGGTCCCGCCTCTCAACTGTCAATCAACTGGTGTACAGATTCCTGAGCCTACTGGGCTCTATCATATCTACAATTAAAACTGTGTATGGAGTCAGCCTCCACCACATCACTGCCTAGTGCATTCCATCCGTTAACTACTCTGACACTAAAAAAGTTCCTTCTAACGTCTCTGTGGCTCATGTGGGGACTCAGTTTCCACCTGTGTCCCCTTGTTCGCGTCCCACCAGTGTTGAATAGTTTATCCTTGTTTACCCGGTCGATTCCTCTGAGGATTTTGTAGGTTTTGATCATGTCTCCCCTTACTCTTCTGTCTTCAAGTGTCGTAAGGTGCATTTCCCGCAGCCATTCCTCGTAACTCATGCCTCTTAGTTCTGGGACTAGTCTAGTGGCATACCTTTGGACTTTTTCCAGCTTCGTCTTGTGCTTGACAAGGTACGGGCTCCATGCTGGGGCCGCATACTCCAGGATTGGTCTTACATATGTGGTGTACAAGATTCTGAATGATTCCTTACACAGGTTCCTGAAGGCTGTTCTGGTGTTAGCCAGCCTCGCATATGCCGCAGACGTTATTCTTTTTATGTGGGCTTCAGGAGACAGGTTTGGTGTGATATCAACTCCTAGATCTTTCTCTCTGTTCGTTTCATTAAGTACTTCATCTCCTATTCTGTATCCTGTGTTTGGCCTCCTATTTCCACCACCTAGTTTCATTACTTTGCATTTACTCGGGTTGAACTTCAACAGCCATTTGTTGGACCATTCACTCAGTCTGTCTCGGTCATCTTGTAGCCTCCTACTATCGTCCTCAGTTTCAATCCTCCTCATAATTTTTGCATCATCGGCAAACATTGAGAGAAACGATTCTATACCCTCTGGAAGATCATTTACATATATCAGAAACAGTATAGGTCCAAGGACTGACCCCTGCGGTACTCCACTCGTAACGTCTCGCCAATCTGAGACCTCACCCCTCACACTGACTCGTTGTCTCCTGTTACTTAGGTACTCCTGTATCCAACGGAGCACCTTCCCTTTCACTCCAGCCTGCATCTCCAGTTTTTTCACTAGCCTCTTGTGTGGCACTGTGTCAAAGGCTTTCTGACAATCCTAAAATATGCAGTCTGCCCACCCTTCTCTTTCTTGCCTTATTTTTGTTGCCTGGTCGTAGAATTCAAGTAACCCTGTGAGGCAGGACCTGCCATCCCTTAATCCATGTTGATGCTGTGTTACAAAGTTCTTTCGCTCCAGGTGCTCCACTAGCTTTCTTCGCACAATCTTCTCCATCATCTTGCATGGTATGCAGGTTAGGGACACTGGTCTGTAATTCAGTGCCTCCTGTCTATCCCCTTTCTTGTATATCGGGACTACGTTAGCTGCTTTCCAAATTTCTGGCAGTTCCCCTGTTGCCAGTGATTTGTTATACACCATGGAGAGCGGGAGGCACAGTTCTTCTGCTCCTTCCTTTAGTATCCAAGGGGAGATTCCATCTGGGCCTATAGCCTTTGTCACATCCAATTCTAGTAAACACTTCCTTACTTCCCCGCTGGTAATCTCAAACTCTTCCAGTGGTTCCTGGTTAGCTATTCCCTCTCTTATCTCTGGGATTTCTCCTTGCTCTAAGGTGAAGACCTCTTGGAATTTCTTATTCAGTTCCTCACACACTTCCTTGTCGTTTGTAGTGAATCCTTCTGCCCCTATCCTTAATTTCATAACCTGTTCCTTTACTGTTGTTTTTCTCCTGATGTGGCTATGCAGCAATTTAGGCTGAGTCTTTGCCTTGCGTGCGACGTCATTTTCGTATTGTCTTTCTGCCTCTCTTCTCATCCTAACATATTCATTCCTGGCATTCTGGAATCTTTCTCTGCTCTCCAGTGTCCTGTTATTCCTATAGTTTCTCCATGCCCTTTTACTTTGCTGCTTAGCTAGCCTACATCTCTGATTAAACCATGGGTTTCTCATCTTCATTTCACTGTTTTCCTTTTGGACTGGGACAAACTTGTTTGCTGCGTCCTTGCATTTTTGCGTGATGTATTCCATCATATCTTGGGCCGTCTTTTCCCTGAGCTCTGTTTCCCATGCTATATCTGCTAGGCATTTTCTTATCTCCTCATAGTTTCCCTTTCGGTATGCTAACCTTTTGGTTTCGGTATCCCTCCTCGAGTTCAATAACCCTTCTTCAATCAGGTACTCAAACACCAATACACTGTGGTCGCTCATTCCTACTGGGTCCTCAAAACTGATTTCTCTTATGTCAGAGTCGTTCAGGGTGAAAACCAGGTCGAGTCTCGCTGGTTCGTCATTACCTCTCATCCTTGTGGGTTCACTGACATGCTGGGTTAAGAAGTTTCTAGTCGCCCCCTCCAGTAGTTTGGCTCTCCACGTATCCTCGCCTCCATGCGGTTCCTTGTTCTCCCAATCAATCCTGCCGTGACTGAAGTCCCCCATGATGAGCAGGTGGGATCTATTTCTACAGGCAGAAGAGGCTGCCCTCTCAATTATAGTGTTAACTGCCATGTTGTTGCTTTCGTACTCTTGACTGGGTCTTCTGTCATTTGGTGGAGGATTATATATTACTGCTACTACTATCCTTGGTCCTCCCATTGTCATGGTGCCTGCTATGTAGTCTCTGAAACCCTCACAGCCCGGGATAGCCATCTCCTTAAAATTCCATTCCTTTCTCATGAGTAGGGCCACTCCTCCTCCTCCCCTACCTTCCCTCTCTTTCCTTATTATTGTGTACTCCTGGGGAAACACGGCATTTGTTATGATTCCAGAGAGTTTTGTTTCAGTGAGTCCAATTACATCTGGGTTCACTTCTTGTGCTCTTTCCCTTAGTTCACTTGCCTTGCTTGTGATCCCATCTATGTTCGAGTACATTGCCCTGAAACTAACTCTCTTCTGCTTCTCCTCTGGGGGGGGGGGGACCTGTGGGGTCTGGGGTGAGCGGGAGCTGGGAGGATCTGGTATGGGGAGACTGGTGGAGGAGGAAGGGCTTGGGAGGGGGGTAGGGGGAGGGGGGGTAGGGGAGGGGTGAGGGGGGGGGGGGGTGAGTGGGTAGGGGGGGAGGGTTGGGGGGGGAG
>NC_091157.1:17301044-17351044 GCF_040958095.1 Procambarus clarkii
ATCGCTACTCGAGTCTGCGCATAGTGAGCATGAAGGTGGGATTAATATATATATATATATATATATATATATATATATATTATATATATATATATATATATATATATATATATATATATATATATATTAACACACACCCACACACTGTGTGTGTGTGCTTTTGTAATTACTTTTGTCGTGTAATTGTTGTGTGGTTTTATTTTTTTTTTTTTTGCAAGAGAGAGTGAGAGGGGCTTTTGTTGCGACCGCTTGAGCATGAGTGCTGGAGGGATTTATTAATCTCTACCCGCTTGTGTTCGTGTAAGCTAACGTGGACTTCATGATTTCTGGAAAGTAAAGTCTTTTATTTGTGTGTTATTAAGTCTTGTTAACGAGTTTCAGCTCTATTGTTTTCTTTAGATTGAACGGTCTCCTTGCTTGATACAGGAGAACTGCTGCTTTTAGACTCCCTCAGCTGTATTAAACATGCTACAGGTGAACCACCTCTATCAAACATGCTACAGGTAAACCACCTGTACCAAACATGCTACAGGAGAACCACCACCACCAAACATGCTACAGGAGAACCACCACTACCAAACATGCTACAAGTGAACCACCACCACCAAACATGCTACAGGAGAACCACCACTACCAAACATACTACAGGAGAATCACCACCACCAAACATGCTACAGGTGAACCACCACTACCAAACATGCTACAAGTGAACCAACACTACCAAACATGCTACAGGTGAACCACCACTACCAAACATGCTACAGGTGAACCACCACTACCAAACATGCTACAAGTGAACCACCACTACCAAACATGCTACAAGTGAACCACCACTACCAAACATGCTACAAGTGAACCACCACTACCAAACATGCTACAGGTGAACCACCACTACCAAACATGCTACAGGTGAACCACCACTACCAAACATGCTACAGGTGAACCACCACCACCAAACATGCTACAAGTGAACCACCACTACCAAACATGCTACAGGTGAACCACCACTTCCAAACATGCTACAAGTGAACCACCACTACCAAACATGCTACAGGTGAACCACCACTACCAAACATGCTACAGGTGAACCACCACTACCAAACATGCTACAGGTGAACCACCACTACCAAACATGCTACAGGTGGACCACCACTACCAAACATGCTACAGGTGGACCACCACTACCAAACATGCTACAAGTGAACCACCACTACCAAACATGCTACAGGTGGACCACCACTACCAAACATGCTACAAGTGAACCACCACTACCAAACATGCTACAGGTGAACCACCACTACCAAACATGCTACAGGTGGACCACCACTACCAAACATGCTACAGGTGGACCACCACTACCAAACATGCTACAGGTGAACCACCACTACCAAACATGCTACAGGTGGACCACCACTACCAAACATGCTACAGGTGAACCACCACTACCAAACATGCTACAAGTGAACCACCACTTGTAAGCAGAATGAGCAGAATTTACATGGAGCAGAATGTAAAGAAACGTTAAAAAAATATTTTACGTTTTTTTTTGTTTGTTTTTTTATTCAAAGGATCATTGAATGTTTGGGAAAGAGTAACGATACTTTTTTGTTTTGTTTTAAACTAAATGGTTCACAGAGTAGAACATGGAAGAAGGAAATTTTTATTCTGTGGGTCATTGTCAGGTTTTCGTGTCAACAGAGCAATTTATTATACAGTAGCAATCTATTATACAGGAGCAATCTATTATACAGGAATGAAAATATAGTCTCTCGCGTTCCAGGAGCATTTTTAAACACTTTTTTTTAATGTATAATGTTTGTGTCAATGGTGGCAGCTGGTCAACTGTCATGGTTGTTCATTATTGTCATGTTATGGTGGGTAATATTGCCGTAGTTATGGGAATAACAATGATAATAATATTTATAATTATAATTAATAATAATTAAAGAGCCGAATCCTTCAAGTGATATTCATCAATCATTCGACGTGGGCATGCCATAGACGGCACGTGTGCCAGAGGGTTGTGTATTCTCCTGTGTAACTACATAATGACAGTCAGAGGGTAAGACCAAAGGCTGGTGCTGATATAGATGATTGTAAACTTAATTTTTCAAAAGACAAAAGACGATGAATATATCAATGAAAACCCCATTAAATCTATTTTGATGACCACGTTGGCAAAGTTATTTTTGCTCCTCATAAAAGCAAATTGGTGGCTATATCACGGAGGTAGGAAATATATCGCCCTGTCAAATAAGTAAAGCAAATACAGATATACAACCCATTAATTAGCATATTAGGAGTAGAAGCTCACGATCCATTGGCTGGACTGTCTACATAGCCACTGTAGAGTGTGTGTGTGTGTGTGTGTGTGTGATGTTATTGAATACGATAGAAGGACCAGATCAATGATTCTCAAAATTTGTTTTCTCACTTTTATAAATATGGCCTGTCATTGTGATAGGCATTTCATTGATCCTGTCAACATTTTCCACAGCAAGGTTGAAGTGAATATAAGTTAGTTATGTATACGATTGCTCAAGCTAAGATGGTTGAGGAGAAGTATTGTGACCCTAGAGATAGCGAACCTTCTGCAGATTCCTTCCTTCCTATGTTCTTATGGTAGTTGGGGCTGTGTGCTACATCTTCCCTCGTGGTCTTCAAGATGGTAGAATGTATCTGAGTGACAGCTGGTTGGTAACAGTTAGTTTAAGATTGTTTGAGATGTAGTGCTCCGCCGATGTCTAATCTTTGATGAATTGTCGTTGTATCATTATATTTTGTTGTTGTTTCGGCTAAACCATCCACACCACTCCCACACATATTCCCACACCACCAGTACCTTGTACCACACTCTCAACACCTGTCATGCACGCTTCCCACACTCACAATACCTTCCCTCCACACACACTCACACACTCAAAATACCTTTCCAGACCTTCCCCTCACACTCCCACAACACCATCCCTCACACCCACAACACGTTCCCACACTCCCACAGTACCTCCCCCACAGAGTCAACAAGCCACCAATGGCTAACTGCACAAGGCTTGTAAGTCAACACACCGGCCCCAGAGCTCCTAGAATTAAGCAATTTTAGTGATCATGTTTTCTCTGTTCTAATTTAGACATTTCATGGCCATCACGCTGCTGGGGCTAATGACTAAATATTTCTTGGGAAATGTTTACAGTGTGAGAGATTGATGTGACTACTCTGGCAGTCACATCAATTTTCCATTCTACCCAAATATCTTCTACCATTTGGAGGGTGAAGAAACACTAGATCACTTAATCCTTCCATTTTAATCGTTTGACTTTTTGTCATCGATGTGACATCTTCAGGAGTACACTGTTGCACTATACTGAGCTTACAACGTTGTTGTTGTTTTTAGATTCAACAACTTGGAACATAAAGTTCCAAGTAGCACGGGCTACGGTGAGCCCGTAGTGGACTTACTTGGCACAGGAGCAGGGCTGTAACTCTACATTTATAAATGTCTAGATTTTTCCTTGTAAGTGTAGAGTACACCTCAAACTACGATTCATCTAACCCCCTTAATCCTATGGAACGGCGAAGGATAGGGTGAGGTGATTGCTGCCTGACTCTGACTTCTAGCTGTCCACCAGGTCTTACATCTTCCCTTTGGGTCAATGGAGGACCATCAAACAGTTGTATGCTCGAAGTCGAATTCATCTGGATGTTGATTACTGGTGTCAGCTCCCGAATGAACACAGCGTCAAGCATACGAAGCCTCCTACGATAGTCGGTGTGTGTGATTAGTTGGATCGTAAGAGGCAATCGGCAGCTGACACCAGTAATTAACATTCAGATTAATTCAACCGTGTGTAATTACCTAAGTGTAGTTACAGGATGAGAGCTACACTCGTGGTGTCCCGTCTTCCCAGCACTCTTTGTCATATAACGTTTTGACACTACTGAAGGTCTTGACCTCCACCACCTTCTCCCCTAACTTGTTCCAACTGTCTACCACTCTGTTCGCGAAAGTGAATTTTCTTATATTTCTTCGGCATCTGTGTTTAGCTAGTTTAAATCTATGACCTCTTGTTCTTAAAGTTCCAGGTCTCAGGAAATCTTCCCTATCGATTTTATTAATTCCTGTTACTATTATGTGTGTGTGTTTGTTTGTTTTTTGTTGCTTACAGAGAGACAGACAAATTAAGAGAGAGATAACGGAGAGAACGAGAGAAAATCACAGACCAACTCACTCAGATATGGTGAAAACAGTTTGATGAAACAGGAAACAAATATCATTTGCTCTTAAAATTTTAGTAACAAATTCGATGCCAATAATAAAGCCAATTGACGACGATAATAATAAATATAATAACAATAATACAATTATCTGAATTATATTTTTAACAGGAGCAATGATAACAAACAGCAATAACCCAAAATATAACTTAATAAAGTCTTAAACTTACATAAACAAACTTACACGAGACACTCAAGTAAGTCATCAGTAAAGACAGTGCCAGAAGTCCCTGATGACAAGGGCGGCGACCTGTACCGCGGGACTCACAAAATGGTCCTAATAGTGAACAAATACTGCTATGAGCTCCTGTTGGGGCTCAGGACCCCCCCCCCCATCCACCCGTGGCTAGTGGTCTCTCTCTCTCTCTCTCATGCGGAGCGTCAAGTAACTCCACTTTTATCTTGGTAATTACAGAGCCAATCACTGATTAATATGGACACTAAGAGAGATTTTCGCACGCACACGCCACCACTTGTACACGCACATGGGTGTGTACACGCACACGCTACTACTCAAGGTTAAGAGGTGGTCCCATGAACTGAAGCTCAACCTTCAAAAGTATACACACACACACACACACACACCACACACACACACACACACACACACACACACACACACACACACACACACACACACACACTCGACCACATAAGTTTTGCGAACTCTTAAAATTCAGAGGATTATGGATCCAAACATCCAGGGGTGGGTGTACCAGGTAGGATCAGGGAGGGGGGTGTATCAGGGGTGAGAGGGGGGGGTGTCAGGGAGAGGGGGGTGTCAGGGGAGAGAGGGGGTGTCAGGGGAGGGGGGTGGGGGTTGTCAGGGGAGAAGGGGGGTGTCAAGGGAGGGGGGGTGTCAAGGGAGGGAGGGTGTGGTGTCGTCAGGGGAGGTGTACTGTGTTTGACGGTAATAAGCAGTGCGGGTGAGGTGATAATCCAAGTTGTTGTCCGTTTTAGATTCAGCAACTGGGAACCAACCTCCCAAGCAGCACGGGCTATGGTGATCCGTAGTGGACTTAACCCGGCACAGGAGCGGGGATGTAATTCTGATGGCATAATCCAGGGGGGAAGTGAACCCTCTTACATGGTAATAAGCACTGTAGGTATACCGATAATCACAGAATATATTAAACGTTTTAAAAACATATTAAACATTTAAACATTATCGTTTTTAAAACGTCACTACCGTCAAGCAGGCAGTGAGGGCTCCAGGGGACAGAGGGCGTTTAGCATCATATCAAAGTCTTACAATTAACCGATAAAACCTTTGATTTAAGGGAACAAAAGGAGAGAATCCAAAGCTAGCTTACAGTGGTGTTTACATTAATGTGAAGTGTTTGAATACATGTATATAGGAGCACTGAGCGACTGAGTTTAATATCAGCTTCGGTCTCTGTAGGTTAGGGAAGTAATTGTTCTCAAATTGGGAGCATTAACGAATCTTATCACTGAGATAGACCTTTAACACGAGAGAGAATAATCTATTCCTCCTAAATACTTTCTCATATTCTGGATATACAAATTATTGCCAACAGAACCAAAACATCTAACATAACTTAGGTATAAATATGCCAAACATTATAGTTGACCAGACCATACATATAGAAGGTGAAGGGACGACGACGTTTCGGTCCGTCCTGGACCATTCTCAAGTTGACAATCGACTTGAGAATGGTCCAGGACGGACCGAAACGTCGTCGTCCCTTCACCTTGAGGAACAATCAAGTCTCAAGGAACAATCTCAAGGAAAAGTCTCAGGGAACAGTCTCAAGGAACAGTCTCAAGGAACAGTTTCAGTCTCACCTCTGAATCAAGTTGTGTAGTGAAGTGTGGGGCTGAGGGAGGGGGGAGGGGGAATGTGGGGAAAGGGGGAGAGTGGGGGGGAAGGGGGGGTTATGGCACAGGTGCTGAGACGGTCAACTGTAGTAATTGGTGATGTTGCTCACCATGCAACATGGTGAAAGGTTAAATTTATCTTCACTTGTTGCAAAGGTGGACTGGGATGCTCTCTCTCTCTCTCACTCCCTCTCTTCTCTCTCTCTCTCTCTTACTACTCACACGCCACATAGGTGCCCAAGACAATTATCTCCAGCTAATCTGAGCTTAGCAACAATGCTTTGATGTCTTCTATATTTTATGTAAGGCATCTTGCCAGTGTTTACCTTGTGTGTGTGTGTGTGTGTGTGTGTGTGTGTGTGTGTGTGTGTGTGTGTGTGTGTGTGTGTGTGTGTGTGTGTGTGTGTGTCCCATCCGACCTTGCCCCCCCCCTCTCTAGTCTTCTTCCAAACACCCCTATTAGACCACACTAATTGGCCTCCCATTGTTATAACACCCCATCAACCCCCTTCTTTTTCCCTTCTTTCCCCCATTCTCTTCTCACCTCTCCCCCCATCACTACCTCCTATCCCTCCCCCTGTCCTTCCCCCTACCAATCAGCTCCACACTCACACCGTACACAGGAGAGGGAGCCACGCTATTTTACCAACGTATGTACTAAGCAAACCAATTCGAGGAGCAATCATGCCACATTTTCTTGACATTTTCCGCGCCAGGAGGCAGGGCGCCCCCCAAACGAGACCGTGGATAAGTGGGCAGGAATAAACTTCATTTCATGGACACCGGTTCGAGCCTCTGGCAAGCCTAGAAGAGGCCTTTGAAGCCGCTGGTGGCGTTTGCAAGATCCCTGGCGCCTGGGGGGTATAGTGGCCCTATCCTTGCAGCCTCCTGTAAGGAGGAATATTGGCCAACATACTGGGATATGTTGGCCCACCTATGTGGGGCACATGTTGGCTCGCCTATTGGCGAGGTTATCCCACATACTGGGGGGATATTGGCTCACATATTGGCGATTTTGACCCACATTTTAAGGATTTTAGCAAATATATTGGGAATATTGGCACATATTTTGGGGCATGCTGCCTCACATATTGGGAATATTGTACCCCCCACATATTGAGATTAATGCCTCACATATTAGGAATGTTGTCCTGCATGTCGGGTTACATATATTCACCCACATATTGGAAATATTGGCCCACATATCGTGTTATATTTCGCATTTTTGGGTACACTGAACTTTCAGATTTTCTGGTAATAATTATAGTGACTCCCCCCTCCTCCCCTCACACTTGTAGTGAGCCACAATCCCTTCCATTTCCTGCCCCTTTCCATCATGGTTATGTCACGTTTCCATTCCATTTCTCCTCATAGTTCCCTTCCCTTCATAATGGGATGTTTGTCCATTTCCCTTTCCATCTCCCTTCAAACTCTTTCAGTTCTCCTAACTGCTGGGTTTAGTAAGGTAAAGAGGCACAAATAGGTTAATAGGAGGGGTTGAAAGAAATGGGTTTATTGGTTTAAAGAAATAAGGGTTATGTAGTTTAAAGAAATGGGGGGGGGGGATTATATGTAGTTTAAAGAAATAAGGGTTATGTGGTTTTAAAGAAATTGGTTGATAGTGATGAAAAAAATAGGTTTATGGGGTTTAATGAAATAGGTTTATGGTGTTGAAATAAATGGGTTAATGGGACTGAAAAGAGGATTCAGTGACAGATCTTCAAAAGGCTGAGTCCTTAGCGTAATTAAACACCTGTGAAGCCGTGTACTAATTAAAAGTATTTGGGTCGTATCACACAGTCGGAGACTGACCCAGCCCGGACTCTTCAGTTGTCACAACGTACCAAAAAATGATGTACTAAATTGGCAGAACCCAACCTGACCAAACCGTTGGAAGACCTTTAGCGTAGGAAACGTGATTGTGAGCCGCTATGTTTTACAGTACATTATATTTGGCCCGATTGTGTTTTTGATGTCGAAATAAGAAGGATTGGGAGGGGATTATTCAGGGGAAAGCGCCAAGCCATTACGACTTTATAGCATTTGGAAAGGATCAGGACCAGGATTTGGGATGGAACGGGGGGAAGGAATGGTGCCCAACCACCTGTGGACAGTCGGGGGATGGGGGGATTGAATGCCGACCGGCATGAAGCGAGACCGTCGCTCTACCGTCCAGCCCAAGTGGTTGGACAAGAGGGGATTGGGGAAGGGGGGAAAGGGAGTTCGATGTTCGTAGATGGGATGTGTCGATGGGGCTGACTAATACATCATTCACGAGTGGATGTTTGACGTTTGGATAACAAAGCACATGGATATGGAGAATATTCCGTGTGTGTGTTTGGACTTAAACCCAAATGTGCATGAAGGAGAGTGTGTGGACAGGTGTAAATATTAAGAAAGAAAGAGGAAGAGGAATACAAGATTAGGTTTAAATTGAATTCACGTGTATTAGAGGTAGAGAGAATGGTAGACATAGGAAGAAACAACTGAAATGGAAATATAAAAATAAAATCATATATACGTAAAATTCGTGGAAAATTTTGATGGATTTTTAGGATTATTCTCAATGACTCAACGTTGTAGGAAACAAAATATTATATATATATATATATATATATATATATATATATATATATATATATATATATATATATATATATATATATATATATATATATATATATATATATATATAAGCGGATAACTGGGAATGATACGGACGAGTGCTATAGTGCAAATTTTCAACTCCCTTTCTTACCCATAAAAATAAACACACCAATATAACCTGAATTCCTCAGGCCAACCTGTGTGTGCGTGTGTGTGTGTGTGTGTGTGTGTGTAACACCAACAACAGCAACATCAACAACAGTAACATCAACTGTACCCGAAAATACAACAGCAGCAACCAACTAAAACAAAAAAAAATAACGGAATAACATATAACAAAAACAGAGAGACAAATCAAACCAAAGCAATAAAACCCAAACAACAAATAAAGTAAAAAAGCAACGAAAACATAACAAATAAATCCAAAGCAACAAATAAAGCCAAAACAACGAAAACAATGGCATCAGTAGAAGTAATAAATGATGGAATAGCAAGAACAACATAAAAACATTTAAAGGAGAAGCAGCGACTGAAGCACAACTTGAGAGGCTCCTCGCAGGAGGAGAGAAGGAGGAAGAGGAAGAGGAAGAGGAAGAAGAAGAGAAGGAGGCAGAACAGGAGGAGAAGGAATAGAGAGACACAACAGCAACACCTCGTGGCCACAATATTGGAAACACCACAAACAGAAGAAATATGGGGGTATAGGAGACAGAGGAGGAGAACAAGAAGGGGAACACACGTCGAGCAAGTGAAGGAGGCAAAGGGTATAAAAGAGGGTAGAGGAGAGAGAGAGAGAGGAGGAGGAGACAGTGGAGAAAGAGAGATGGAAAAGAGAGGAGGGGGGGCAGAGAAAGAGATAGAGGGAGTTAAAGAAGAGGGACTTAGAGATCCTGGAAGGTTCTTCGAGACATACACAAAGAAGGGTGAGTATGGGGTAGATAGAAGGATGGAAAGGGAGAGGGAGAGGGAAGAAGGGAGAGAGAGAGAGAGAGAGAGAGAGAGAGAGAGAGAGAGAGAGAGAGAGAGAGAGAGAGAGAGAGAGAGAGAGAGAGAGAGAGAGAGAGAGAGAGAGGACCAGTGTGAGGGTGTCGCCGTGGACCCGCCGAGTGTGTCAGTAGTGAATAATTCTTGGTTGATGCGTCTCACAGTCTTCCGGTCCCGCCTCTATTACTCCTCTAGGAGAGGAAAAAGAGGGGTGGCAAGGAGGAAGAGGCGAGTAAGAGATTTCAGTGAAGAGAGAAAGAGAGAGAGAGAGAGAGAGAGAGAGAGAGAGAGAGAGAGAGAGAGAGAGAGAGAGAGGAGAGAGAGAGAGAGAGAGAGAGAGAGAGAGAGAGAGAGAGAGAGAGAGAGAGATAGAGACACCCCTCACCTTTCCCTACCCTCCCTCCCATCCCTCAGTCCCCATCCCTTCACCCTCTCCTCTCCCTACCTATCCAGAACCCTACCATCCCCTCCCAATCTATCTATCCCCCCACTTCCTTTCATATCTCCTGTCCCCTTCATCTTAATACCGTCCCATCCACTCCCCCATTAGTCCCTCTCCTATGAAGCTCCTCCCCTCCCTCCCTCCTTGAGCCCTTCCAGCGCATCATCCCTCTTCCATCCCCCTCCCATGGACAGCACTTAGGGAGGGGGTGGGAGAGAAACAAGCACAATGAGTTATTGCCAGCATAAATCGAGGCTTAAGCACCTTGGCCAGAGTAAAAATAGAGTGGCTATTGAGCTGGGGGGGAGGGGGGAGATGGGGAGGGGGGGATTGGGGGAGGGCTGGGCAGGGGTGGCAGGGGGGGAGAGGGGGAAGAGACAGGGGGGGTTAGTGGGGGAGGGGCACAAGGGGTAATGGAACAGTAAGGTAGGGGGTATATTGTGAGAAAGGGGGTGAGGTAAGATTGGTGGGAAAGTGAGGGGTAGTGGGGAAAGTAAGGGGGGGTTAGGGGGGGGGAGAAGTTAAAGGAGGTGTCTGTGGGGGGAGGGGAGGGAAGGTAAGATTCGGGAAGCCAAGATTGGGGAAAGGGAGATGGGTGGTGGGGAAGAGGAGGGTAGTGGGAAAGGGCATAGGCGTGGGTAGACGAGGAAGGTAAATAGGTAACAGGAAAGGAGTGAGGATAAGGGAAAGTGGAGGATAGGGAGAAGGGAGGGAGGCAGGATGGAAGAGATGACAGAGAGGACTAAAGTGAAGGGACGACGACGTTTCGGTCCGTCCTGGACCATTCTCAAGTCGATTGTGGCCGTCCTTCTAAACACTTTCCCAACGTCAAAAAAAAAACTGTAGTACTAAAGTGCCCCCCTTATCCTAACCTACCAGAGGAACCAAAACAGAAAACGAGACAGTACGTCAATTTCGCGAGCCGCTACCAGTATCTAGTACGACAATTTTTGGCCGTAGGTAGAGTGTACGTCAAAATGTGACCTATTAGGAGGACGGGTTGGATTACAAACGACTGCTGCGAACTCAGTGAGTACTTTATTTACTCCAAGAAGGATAATATTTTCACAAAGTATATATCTTAAAAGAAATTCAGGAACACAAAATTCGAATTCTTTCTGAAAATATAACTGTCTTCATTCAAGTAATCAAACTGGAATTTGCTTCAACAATAAATTCTGATCCACTCAATGGATTCATAACGAACGCGGAATTTTCTGGTTTTCTGGCGTTGAGAGAGAGAGAGAGAGAGAGAGAGAGAGAGAGAGAGAGAGAGAGAGAGAGAGAGAGAGAGAGAGAGAGAGAGAGAGAGAGAGAGAGACCAAGCAAGGTCCTCGTGTAATTTATACAGAGGAGAAAATCCATCATACAGAAACTGAGTGCCGGATCAGATTTACACACACACACACACACACACACACACACACACACACACAAACATCCGAGACGGTGATCGCTTCTCCGTCGAGTGATGTATAAAATTTGTAAGACAAACTTCAGATTTTCTTCTGCACCGTCAGGTCAGGTCAGGTCAGGTCAGGTCAGGTCAGGTCAGACGACATGCTGGCAAGACTAAAACGCTCACTTGGGCCGAAAATCACAATATAACTTAACATTATGATAACCTATCCCCTGAGGGAGAGGGGATATGTTATCATAATATCTCCTGGGGTGGCCCGGGGGGGGGGGGAGGGGGGATGATGGGGGAATAATTGTGTTTTATTTCATGTTTGTTTCATTTGGTCTCTGTCAGAAGGTTTGCAACAGCTTCGGGGAGGGGGGGGGGTGTCGTTAGCGTCAGTCTGTCAAGTTAAGCATTACTGCGTCTGGCGAGTCAATGGATTGGGTGATCTTATTATCCCCCTCTCTCCCACCGGCTGCTATTTACCTCAGGGAGTAACTTGATAACCAAACCAGCTTTCATTTCTACTGAAATTTCTTCCTAGGCTCAGGAATATGTACATCGGTTGAGTGACTGTTGAGAGGCAGGACCAAAGAGCTGAAGCTCAATCCCCCCGCAAGCACAACTAGGTGAGTACACCCCCCCCCCCCACACACACACACACACACACCCTGATCGGAGCTTTCACAAGTGTGTACAGGTGTTCTTTCACAAGTGTGTACAGGTGTTCTTTCACAAGTGTGTACAGGTGTTCTTTCACAAGTGTGTACAGGTGTTCTTTCACAAGTGTGTACAGGTGTTCTTCCACAGGTGTGTACATGTGTTCTTCCACAGGTGTGTACAGGTGTTCTTTCACAAGTGTGTACAGGTGTTCTTTCATAGGTGTGTACAGGTGTTCTTCCACAGGTGTGTACATGTGTTCTTCCACAGGTGTGTACAGGTGTTCTTCCACAGGTGTGTACAGGTGTTCTTCCACAGGTGTGTACAGGTGTTCTTCCACAGGTGTGTACAGGTGTTCTTCCACAGGTGTGTACAGGTGTTCTTCCACAGGTGTGTACAGGTGTTCTTCCACAGGTGTGTACAGGTGTTCTTCCTCAGGTGTGTACAGGTGTCCTTCCAACGACGCGTTATGATATCTTAAAATTAAAATTTAAGTAAACATTCGAGTTGACAAATTTCACTTTATAAGAGATGACTTCCTCGTAGACTCTTCAGTACTTCCGCGTGTTTCTTCAGAGAGGATGTGCTACGACAGCCGAGATTAATGGGAAGGAGAGTAATAAATCAGAGAGAGAGAGAGAGAGAGAGAGAGAGAGAGAGAGAGAGAGAGAGAGAGAGAGAGAGAGAGAGAGAGAGAGAGAGAGAGAGAGAACGAGGGGGGAGTGTAGAGAGGGCGCCATGGGCAAGCGATGAACCACTTCGATACGAAACCGAAAATCACGTTTTCGAATCTCTTTCAGAGCAGAAACAGTTTCAAAACCCATGCCATCAATGCAGGGGGACAGCATTGATGGCATGGCTAGGATACGAATGAGGATTTGATCTGTCTAATCTACTGTAGCGAAATCCGTCCAGTACACCCACCCACACACACACACTCTGACACACACGCACACGTAACTAGAGCCAACCAACACTGCACCTAGACAGGTTAACGCTCTCTAAACTCACGTGTAATCCTGCAGAGGTGAGACCATACGACAAGACGGTGGAGATCACGGAACTGGAGGTGCCAGAGTCGCCCAGGGCCGGAGACGACGTCACCCTCACCTGTCGCTTCAAGCTCCACGGCAACGGACACAACCTCTACACCGTCAACTGGTGGCGGGGCAAGGACCAGTTCTACACCTACAAGGGCACCAACCTCGACTCCAAACATGCCTTCACCTTTCGCGGTATACAGGTGAAAGTGAGTAGTGCAACCATGCTTTCTTGCCAACCATGATATCTTGTAACCATGCTTTCTTGCCAACCTTGCTGCCTTGTAACCATGTTGGCTGTCAACCATGCTGCCTTGTAACCATGCTGGCTGACAACTATCATTCTTGTAACCATGTTGGCTGGCAACCATGCTGCCTTGTAACCATGCTGGCTGACAACCATGATTCTTGTAACCATGTTGACTGGCAACCATGCTGTCTTACAACCATGCTGTCTAGAAACTCCCTATAATCCTTCATTGAGGCGACGACACTCCATATAAACCATCACATATCCACCACATTAGGCGACTACACCTCTATAATCAACCAATAAGTTAAGAAAATACTCAGAATCTTATACAGTGTTAGATAACGAGATCTGATCTCATTCCATTCCTTGCGAGGATCGCTTTCACGAAACTAATGTTTAGTGTTTTGATAACACAATATCGCTATTATTATTTTGTTCCCAATGTTTTCCTAGATGTCTGGTCATGTATTTATATACAAAAATTGAATATGTTTAATAGATAAAGCACATGTTTGTTTGTTAATAATTTAGATATACTGTCTTTCACATTCTCTCTCTCTCTCACTAGGAGGAGGAGTCGACGCGGGAGTCAGTTGTACTCAAGAACGTATCTGAAGACACTTCAGGGGTCTTCAAGTGTGAGGTGATGGGTGAGGGTCCCTCCTTCAGGACAGCCGTCAAGACCAAGGTCATGAATGTCATAGGTGAGTGATGGTGGAATGGATGGGGGATGTAGGGATGGGAAAGGTGATGATATAATGGAAGGGACAGTATATTAAAAAAAATCAAGCAAGATATACGGCGCACACGACAAAACATGTTAAAGTAGAATTATAAACTTTAACAATTATATACTGCAAAATACCCACATGACCAATGGGAACACTGTTGTATAACAGCATCTTGAGAACAAAATCTCTCAATTTAAGACAATCTGGCACAAAATAGGCCCAGTTGGCCCTCTTCTCTAACATTGTAACATAAAATGCAATTACTAAAAGGTGACCGCTTCCCCCCTATCAAAAGAAGGAAACTGAATTAATACCAACCCGGCCCCACACAGTCAAGCAGCCTCAGTCTGTGTCCCACTGGAACGACCCAATACAGCAAAATGACCGAGGGACGAGAAGCCCCTATACGGCTGGGAACTGGCCAATTCCAGAGTCCGGCTCGGCACCGACCTTGGCACTCACATACATAGTTGGCATTGTTCATTTAAGCTGGTAGATTGGCACTCAGGGCAGGCCACTCTGTGCTATGGCTATCGTTAAGCTTGGCTCCCTTGTTTCTACGTGTTTATGGAAGTCGGTCTGTATGTCTGTTTATAATGGTGTTACTGATCTGGCCGTCGGTCTGTGTCTCTGTCTGTCTGTGTCGCTCTGGGAGACAGGGAGGAGTTAGGCAGAGAGAAGGGCGTGAGGAAGATGATTGACGTGCAGTAAACAAAGGAAAGTGTGAGCGAGTGTTGGGAGAGTGGAGTGTGTCGGGGAGAGAGTGGAGTGTGTCAGAGACAGAGTGGAGTGTGTCAGAGACACAGTGGAGTGTGTCAGAGAGTGGAGTGAGTAGTTAGTGAGAGAATGGAATGTGTCGGAGAGATATTGGTGTGTGTCAGAGAGTGTAGTGAGTAGTTAGTGAGAGAATGGAATGTGTCGGAGAGATATTGGTGTGTGTCAGAGAGAAGTGTCAGAGAGAGAGAGTAGAGTGTCAGAGAGAGAGAGTAGAGTGTCAGAGAGTTGAGTATATCAGAGAGAGTGGAGAGTATCAGAGAAAGAGTCAAATATGTATTAAAGAGAGAGAAAAAATATGTCGTTAATTCAGTGATGGATAAATGTTTGGGATTAGAACCACAGAACCACGTAGGAATAAAGAGATTAATGTGTGCAGTAGTGGAGAGAGGAGTATGTGAGTGGTAGATATATAGTGGCAGAGATTGGGGGAGAGGGAGGGGGATTACATGAGTGGGAAGGGGGGGGCAAGGGGAATACAATATGAGTGGGAGTTATAGAGGTATATAGAGTGAGGTATGTACGTGTAAGGTGAGGGGTAGAGCCCGTGGGGTATATGAGCTGGGGTGTGAGAGGGAGGTGTAAACTGAGAAAAGACTGAGAGAGACAGACAGAGATAGAGATATTGATTGATTAGTTTATCAATAACTGACGTGTTCATGCTCTTACAATAGCACTTAGAGGGCAAGCACTTTCGTTTTGCCCTCTAAGGACTGAACTAAAGACCTGCTTCACTACTTCAAATGTTACAGGTTATTGAGCTTTCAACCATAAATGGTAATTTAGGGGAGGATTTTAAAAATGAGACTTCAGAAATAATGCTAACCAGCCTATATTATTTTTATCTTTAATCCATAGACAGAATTAGTGCACTTTGGGACTCTCAACCACAGAGAACAATAGATGTTCTTTTACAAGTTCAAGCTATAATTGTATTTCAAATTACATGGTAAATCTTGGGTATTGCTTCAGTATATCAAGTTTTCAAGTATTCAGAAGATATTTACAGAGCTCAGCATATTTCAACCCACGGGGAGGGGGGGCGGAGGCGGAAGTCAGTCAATATGGGATATATTCTACGATATAATGTTCAGAACATATTTTTTTGTTACATTTTCACAACGTTGATACTGAAAGAGAGGGATGTGGAGGATTATACAGGTGAGAGGGATATGGTGAGGGGGGGGGGGGAGGCGACGCTGGAGAAAGGGGGGTGTAAAGTGTGAAAAGGGTGTATGGGTGTAGAGAGAGAGAAGGGTGTGTGGGTGTAGAGAGAGAGAAGGGTGTGTGGGTGTAGAGAGAGAGAAGGGTGTGTGGGTGTAGAGAGAGAAGGGTGTGTGGGTGTAGAGAGAGAGAGAAGGGTGTGTGGGTGTAGAGAGAGAAGGGTGTGTGGGTGTAGAGAGAGAGAGAAGGGTGTGTGGGTGTTGAGAGAGAGAAGGGTGTGTGGGTGTAGAGAGAGAAGGGTGTGTGGGTGTAGAGAGAGAGAAGGGTGTGTGGGTGTAGAGAGAAGGGTGTGTGTGAGTGTAGGACAAAAAAGGGCCAGTGGGTGTAGAGATGGGTGTGAAGCGATATAGAAAAGGGTGTGAGAGGAGTTGAAAGGAACACTGTAGAGAGGTACAGAATAGTTCATCAATTAACCTCTTACTCCATAATAACAAAACGAGCAACAGCACACACAAAGTACACCCAAACACAGAGATATTTCACAATGAACAAATCCACAAGGGCCGTGACGAGGATTCGAACCTACGTCCGAGATCATCCCAGAAGCTGCCTTAATCGACTGAGCTACGACATGGTCAAAATTTCTGTGTAACAGAGATATTCCATTCCGGGATTAATTTCCCATTCATTACCGATACCTTGAAACCTTTATGTATGATTTTTGTTTGGGGGGGGGGGGCGTGAACATCTAGTTACACCTAAATGAATAAACTAGCATTATTATTCATTCCCTGTTGTGGAATCTCCATTGATTATAGCTCAGTGATCTAGATAATACAACCAGCATTTCATGATAACTATTGAGCGTAGCCTCTCCGTTTATTAAGATATTTTAACAAATTTATTTCGTAAATTAATCAAATACCAAAAGGGCCTCGTTAGTGCCCACCTAATCACCAAGATTGCCACTGAAATCTTACCTCAACCATCAGAAATGACAGTTTAAAAACCTTGCTGTATAGCCACCTAGCCTTAAATTATCTTACCGAGCCATATTTCTGACCCCTTAAGTCTTAAACCATTCATGCAGAAAGGCCTCCTAACCACCTATCCCCTTCACCTATCCATCCCCAGTGCCGCCGAGGACCGTGGAGGTACACTCCTGGGCCGACCCGGACCCGCCCACCTACCGTGCGGGTGAAACTATCCAGATTAACTGTACGGCTAGAGGCGCCAAGCCCAGAGCTCACATTATGTGGGAGATCAACGGAAGACCGGTGAGTTGTGGTGAGTTGGCGGCCATGGTTGTGGTGAGTTGGCGGCCATGGTTGTGGTGAGTTGGCGGCCATGGTTGTGGTGAGTTGGCGGCCATGGTTGTGGTGAGTTGGCTGCCATGGTTGTGGTGAGTTGGTGGGCCATGGTTGTGGTGAGTTGGTGGGTCATGGTTGTGGTGAGTTGGCGGGCCATGGTTGTGGTGAGTTGGCGGCCATGGTTGTGGTGAGTTGGCGGGCCATGGTTGTGGTGAGTTGGCGGGCCATGGTTGTGGTGAGTTGGCGGGCCATGGTTGTGGTGAGTTGGCGGGCATGGTTGTGGTGAGTTGGCGGGCCATGGTTGTGGTGAGTTGGCGGGCCATGGTTGTGGTGAGTTGGCGGGCCATGGTTGTGGTGAGGTGGCGGGCCATGGTTGTGGTGAGTTGGCGGGCATGGTTGTGGTGAGTTGGCGGGCCATGGTTGTGGTGAGTTGGCGGGCCATGGTTGTGGTGAGTTGGCGGGCCATGGTTGTGGTGAGTTGGCGGGCCATGGTTGTGGTGAGTTGGCGGGCATGGTTGTGGTGAGTTGGCGGGCCATGGTTGTGGTGAGTTGGTGGGTCATGGTTGTGGTGAGTTGGCGGGCCATGGTTGTGGTGAGTTGGCGGCCATGGTTGTGGTGAGTTGGCGGGCCATGGTTGTGGTGAGTTGGCGGGCCATGGTTGTGGTGAGTTGGCGGGCCATGGTTGTGGTGAGTTGGCGGGCATGGTTGTGGTGAGTTGGCGGGCCATGGTTGTGGTGAGTTGGTGGGTCATGGTTGTGGTGAGTTGGCGGGCCATGGTTGTGGTGAGTTGGCGGCCATGGTTGTGGTGAGTTGGCGGGCCATGGTTGTGGTGAGTTGGCGGGCCATGGTTGTGGTGAGTTGGCGGGCCATGGTTGTGGTGAGTTGGCGGGCATGGTTGTGGTGAGTTGGCGGGCCATGGTTGTGGTGAGTTGGCGGGTCATGGTTGTAGTGAGTTGGCGGGCCATGGTTGTGGTGAGTTGGCGGCCATGGTTGTGGTGAGTTGGCGGCCATGGTTGTGGTGAGTTGGCGGCCATGGTTGTGGTGAGTTGGCGGCCATGGTTGTGGTGAGTTGGCGGCCATGGTTGTGGTGAGTTGGCGGGTCATGGTTGTGGTGAGTTGGCGGGCCATGGTTGTGGTGAGTTGGCGGGCCATGGTTGTGGTGAGTTGGCGGCCATGGTTGTGGTGAGTTGGCGGCCATGGTTGTGGTGAGTTGGCGGGCCATGGTTGTGGTGAGTTGGCGGGCCATGGTTGTGGTGAGTTGGCGGGCCATGGTTGTGGTGAGTTGGCGGGCCATGGTTGTGGTGAGTTGGCGGCCATGGTTGTGGTGAGTTGGCGGGCCATGGTTGTGGTGAGTTGGCGGGTCATGGTTGTGGTGAGTTGGCGGGCCATGGTTGTGGTGAGTTGGCGGGCCATGGTTGTGGTGAGTTGGCGGCCATGGTTGTGGTGAGTTGGCGGCCATGGTTGTGGTGAGTTGGCGGGCCATGGTTGTGGTGAGTTGGCGGGCCATGGTTGTGGTGAGTTGGCGGCCATGGTTGTGGTGAGTTGGCGGGCCATGGTTATGGTGAGTTGGCGGGCCATGGTTGTGGTGAGTTGGCGGGCCATGGTAGTGGTGAGTTGGCGGGCCATGGTTGTGGTGAGTTGGCGGGCCATGGTTGTGGTGAGTTGGCGGGCCATGGTTGTGGTGAGTTGGCGGCCATGGTTGTGGTGAGTTGGCGGGCCATGGTTGTGGTGAGTTGGCTGGCCATGGTTGTGGTGAGTTGGCGGGCCATGGTTGTGGTGAGTTGGCGGCCATGGTTGTGGTGAGTTGGCGGGCCATGGTTGTGGTGAGTTGGCTGGCCATGGTTGTGGTGAGTTGGCGGGCCATGGTAGTGGTGAGTTGGCGGGCCATGGTTGTGGTGAGTTGGCGGGCCATGGTTGTGGTGAGTTGGCGGGCCATGGTTGTGGTGAGTTGGCTGGCCATGGTTGTGGTGAGTTGGCGGGCCATGGTTGTGGTGAGTTGGCGGCCATGGTTGTGGTGAGTTGGCTGGCCATGGTTGTGGTGAGTTGGCGGGCTATGGTTGTGGTGAGTTGGCGGCCATGGTTGTGGTGAGTTGGCGGGCCATGGTTGTGGTGAGTTGGCTGGCCATGGTTGTGGTGAGTTGGCGGGCCATGGTAGTGGTGAGTTGGCGGGCCATGGTAGTGGTGAGTTGGCGGGCCATGGTAGTGGTGAGTTGGCGGGCCATGGTTGTGGTGAGTTGGCGGGCCATGGTTGTGGTGAGTTGGCGGGCCATGGATGTGGTGAATGGATGGGGAAATGTAAACCGCATTGAGCGATTCGATATTGAATTTCGGTTGTTATTCAGTTGGAGAGTGAGTGTTATGTGTTACTCATCCTCTTCACGGTGAGTAAACATAGCAGTTTTAAAGCGTTACTCAGCCCCTTCCCTGTGATTTACTCATTGGTGAGAACCTGTGTGTGGATGATGAGAGTCACATAATGTGAGTCTGTCGAGTAAATGTATTATGGAAGGAATGTGTGTGTGTGTGTGTGTGTGTGTGTGTGTGTGTGTGTGTGTGTGTGTGTGTGTGTGTGTGTGTGTATGTGTGTGTGTGTGTGTAATTACCTAAGTGTAGTTACAGGATGAGAGATACGCTCGTGGTGTCCCGTCTTCCCAGCACTCTTTGTCATATATTGCTTTGAAACTACTGACGGTCTTGGCCTCCACCACTTTCTCACCTAATTTGTTCCAACCGTCTACCACTCTGTTTGCGAAAGTGAATTTTCCTATATTTCTTCGGCATCTGTGTTTAGCTAGTTTAAATCTATGACCTCTTGTTCTTATACTTTCAGGTCTCAGGAAATCTTCCCCATCGATTTTATCAATTCCTGTTACTATTTTGTATGTAGTGATCATATCACCTCTTTTTCTTCTGTCTTCTAGCTTTGGCACATTTAATGCCTCTAACCTCTCCTCGTAGCTCTTGCCCTTCAGTTCCGCGTGTCTTTGCACCTTTTCCAGTTTGTTGATGTGCTTCTTAAGATATGGGCACCACACAACCGCTGCATATTCTAGCTTTGGCCTAACAAAAGTCGTGAACAATTTCTTTAGTATATCGCCATCCATGTATTTAAAAGCAATTCTGAAGTTAGAAAGTGTGGCATAGGTTCCTCGCACAATATTCTTTATGTGGTCCTCAGGTGATAGTTTTCTATTTATAACCACCCCTAGATCTCTTTCTTTATCAGAATTCTTTAAAGATTTCTCACATAATATATGGGTTGTGTGGGGTCTATGTTTTCCTATTCCACATTCCATAACATGGCATTTATTAACATTAAATTCCATTTGCCAAGTGGTGCTCCATATACTTATTTTGTCCAGGTCTTCTTGAAGGGCATGACAATCATCTAAGTTTCTTATTCTTCCTATTATCTTAGCATCATCAGCAAACATGTTCATATAATTCTGTATACCAACTGGTAGATCATTTATGTAGGCAATAAACATCACTGGTGCAAGAACTGAACCCTGTGGTACTCCCTTTGTGACACTTCTCCAGTCCGATACATTGCCCCTGATCACTGCCCTCATTTTTCTATCAGTCAGAAAACTTTTCATCCATGTTAGAAGCTTACCTGTCACCCCTCCAATATTTTCCAGTTTCCAGAAAAACCTCTTATGTGGAACTCTGTCAAAAGCCTTTTTTTAGGTCCAGATAGATACAGTCAACCCAACCACCTATTTCCTGTAATATCTCTGTTGCTCGATCATAGAAACTGAGTAAATTTGATACACAGGATCTTCCAGATCGAAAACCATACTGTCTGTCTGATATTATATCATTTCTCTCCAGGTGTTCTACCCATTTAGTTTAATTATTTTTTCCAATATTTTGACTATTACACTTGTCAATGATACAGGTCTATAATTAAAGGGGTCTTACCTGCTTCCACTTTTGTAGATTGGAACTATGTTAGCCTTTTTTCACACATCAACTACAACTCCTGTAAACAGGGATGCCTGAAAAATCAGTTGAAGTGGAATGCTGAGCTCAGGTGCACATTCTCTCAGAACCCATGGTGAAACTCCATCTGGACCAACTGCTTTGTTCATATTTAGCTCCTTGAGCATTTTTTCCACTTTCTCTTTAGACACCTCTATGTGTTCTATGTTGTTCTCTGGAATTCTTATTGTGTCTGGTTCCCTGACGATTTCATTTTGTACAAACACACTTTGGAACTTTTCGTTTAGTGTTTCACACATTTCCTTTTCATTTTCCGTGAATCTATTTCCCATTTTCAACCTCTGAATATTATCCTTTACCTGTAATTTGTTGTTTATGAATTTATAGAATAGACCTGGTTTGTTTTACATTTGTCTGCAATCCCTTTTTCAAAATTTCTTTCTGCCTCTCTCCTCACTGCCGTGTAGTTGTTTCTCGCATCTTTGTATCGCTGGTATGTTTGGGGGTTTGGCCTCTTCCTGTATTTATTCCATTTTTTGTGTCTTTTGGTCTCTGGCCCTCTCGCAATTTCTGTTGAACCAATCCTGTTTCCTAGTTCTGCATCTCTGTTTTGGAGTAAATTTGTTTGTGCCTTTATCATATATTTCACAAAACTTGACATACATCCCATTCACTTCCTTGCCTAGCAACAAGTCTGTCCAATTATACTCACTAAAAATTTTTCTAAGGGTGCCATAATGTCCTCTCCTAAAGTCAGTTTTCTCAATTGCATCAACCTTCTTATTTTCTTCCAGATTATAACACATTGCATACTTTATTCCCAAAAAGACATGGTCACTTTTACCCAAGGGAGGAAGATACTGAATGTCAAATATTTCTTCCTCCTTCCTGGTAAATATTAAATCTAGCATGGAGGGAACGTCCCCTTCCCTCATCCTCGTAACTTGTTTAACATGTTGATGCAAAAATGTTTCCAGGATGAGATCTACAAATCTACAGGTCCAAAAATCTTCTGTTTTAGCTTCATATGCTTCCCAGTCTATGGATTTCAAGTTGAAGTCGCCGACTATCAACAGTCGTGATCTATCATTATCCGCTCTCGCTATGATCTCTCTCATTATTGTTATAAGACCTTCTCGTTTACTATCTAGCTCCTCCTTTGACCATGTGCTGCTTGGCGGTGGACTATATGCATTTATGATCATTAGTTTATCATCCTCATGGGAGATCTGTAGTGCTATTATGTCAACTTCTTGTGGATTGGCAGTCATTATTTCGTTCACCTTTAGGTGTTCTTTCACCAGCACAGCAACGCCACCGCCTTTCCTAATTTTTCTGTCCCGTCTCCAAATTGAGTAGCACCTTGGGAATATGACCTCATTTAAAATAACATCTTCAAGTTTTGTCTCCGTGAGTGCAACAATGTCTGGTGTCTGCAGCTGTATTACATTACTTATTTCCAGTATCTTCGATCTCACTCCATCTATGTTGGTGTATGCAATCTTCAGGAACTTGTTCCCCCTATTCTTATTTTTCACTCCCCCTCTCTCTAATGATTTTGTTGGTTTGCCTTTATGTACCACTTTACTGGTCTGCCTACCCCTAACACTTTGTAGAAAAAAGAATTGATTTCTTCTTCATTCCTGCTCTCATTTAAACGTTTTGCCTCGGCGAGGTTCAGTTTCAGCTTCTCTCATTCTTCTTTTGAAAGATCTCGTCTTAACGACCACACCTTCCCATCCTCATCACTTTGTAATTTTCAAGCATTCCTTAGTACTTCTTCTATCTGTTTGGCACCATTTAGGGTGATCCTCAAAGGTCGATCTTTCCCTTTTACATATCTGCCTATTCTCCTGTAGTCGCACACATTCTCTATGGTTGTAAGACCTTCCACGAGGCCAACAATTTTATCTACTACTTTTGCTTCTTCTACAGCTCTTTCTGACCTAAATGTTATCTCCTTTTCTTTGCAGCCAAAAATGATCAGAAACTTACTCCGATCAACTGAGTTTTGCACCAACTTCGGGTTAGATGCCAATTCTTTTCTCACTTCCAGCCTAATGTTTGTTTTATCTTGTTTGCTGCAGTGTTTGACTTCCTTTACTGCTTCTTCAATTTTTTCCTTCTCCTTGACCACTTGTGCATAGGTGAGTTGCATATCTTTCTTGCACTGTTCTATTCCCTGTGTAACTTCCTCCATCTGTGCTGACAAAAGCTGTTTCTCCTGTTGAATTTCCTTACCTAACCTATTGTAGTCATTTATGTTTAAATTTACTTTAACTTCTTTCATAGCTATTTTTAAGAGTTTGTTTTCTTCTTCCATGGCTTTGCAATTTGTTTCCAATTGATTCTTATCCTTGCGCAAGTCTTTGTGTGTGTGTGTGTGTGTGTGTGTGTGTGTGTGTGTGTGTGTGTACTCACCTAGTTGTCCTCACCTAGTTGTGTTTGTGGGGGTTGAGCTCTGGCTCTTTGGTCCCGCCTCTCAACCGTCAATCAACAGGTGTACAGATTCCTGAGCCTATCGGGCTCTATCATATCTACACATCTCATATCTGGGGGGCCTCGTTGCCTGGTGGATAGCGCGCAGGATTCGTAATTCTATGGCGCGGGTTCGATTCCCGCACGAGGCAGAAACAAATGGGCAAAGTTTCTTTCACCCTGAATGCCCCTGTTACCTAGCAGTAAATAGGTACCTGGGAGTTAGTCAGCTGTCACGGGCTGCTTCCTGGTGTGTGTGTGTGTGTGTGTGTGTGTGTGTGTGTGTGTGTGTGTGTGTGTGTGTGTGTGTGTGTGTGTGTGTGTGTGTGTGTGGTGTGGGGAAAAAAAAAAAGTAGTTAGTAAACAGTTGATTGACAGTTGAGAGGCGGGCCGAAAGAGCAAAGCTCAACCCCCGTTAAAACACAACTAGTAAACACTTGAAACTGTGTATGGAGTCAGCCTTCACCACATCACTTCCTAATGCATTCCATTTGTCCACCACTCTGACACTAAAAACGTTCTTTCTAATATCTCTGTGGCTCATTTGGGCACTCAGTTTCCACCTGTGTCCCCTTGTACGTGTTCCCCTTGTGTTCAATAGACTGTCTTTATCTACCCTATCAATTCCCTTCAGAATCTAGAATGTGGTGATCATGTCCCCCCTAACTCTTCTGTCTTCCAGCGAAGTGAGGTTTAATTCCCGTAGTCTCTCCTCGTAGCTCATACCTCTCAGCTCGGGTACAAGTCTGGTGGCAAACCTTTGAACCTTTTCCAGTTTAGTCTTATCCTTGACTAGATATGGACTCCATGCTAGGGCTGCATACTCCAGGATTGGCCTGACATATGTGGTATACAAAGTTCTGAATGATTCTTTACACAAGTTTCTGAATGCCGTTCGTATGTTGGCCAGCCTGGCATATGCCGCTGATGTTATCCGCTTGATATGTGCTGCAGGAGACAGGTCTTGCGTGATATCAACCCCCAAATCTTTTTCCTTCTCTGACTCCTGAAGAATTTCCTCTCCCAGATGATACCTTGTATCTGGCCTCCTGCTCCCTACACCTATCTTCATTACATTACATTTGGTTGGGTTAAACTCTAACAACCATTTGTTCGACCATTCCTTCAGCTTGTCTAGGTCTTCTTGAAGCCTCAAACAGTCCTCTTCTGTTTTAATCCTTCTCATAATTTTAGCATCGTCCGCAAACATTGAGAGAAATGAATCGATACCCTCTGGGAGATCATTTACATATATCAGAAACAAGATAGGGCCGAGTACAGAGCCCTGTGGGACTCCACTGGTGACTTCACGCCAATCGGAGGTCTCACCCCTCACCGTAACTCTCTGCTTCCTATTGCTTAGATACTCCCTTATCCACTGGAGCACCTTACCAGCTACACCTGCCTGTCTCTCCAGTTTATGTACCAGCCTCTTATGCGGTACTGTGTCAAAGGCTTTCCGACAATCCAAGTATATGCAGTCCGCCCATCCCTCTCTTTCTTGCTTAATCTTTGTCACCTGATCATAGAATTCTATCAAGCCTGTAAGGCAAGATTTACCCTCCCTGAACCCATGTTGGCGATTTGTCACAAAGTCCCTTCTCTCCAGATGTGTTACCAGGTTTTTTCTCACGATCTTCTCCATCACCTTGCATGGTATACAAGTCAAGGACAGTAGCCTGTAGTTCAGTGCCTCTTGCCTGTCGCCCTTTTTGTATATTGGGACCACATTCGCCGTCTTCCATATTTCTGGTAGGTCTCCCATCTCCAGTGACTTACTATACACTATGGAGAGTGGCAAGGAAAGTGCCTCTGCACACTCTTTCAGTATCCATGGTGGGATCCCATCTGGACCAACAGCCTTTCTAACATCCAGATCCAGCAGGTGTCTCTTGACCTCCTCTCTCGTAATTTCGAACTCTTCCAAGGCCGCCTGGTTTACCTCCCTTTCTCCTAGCACAGTGACCTCACCTTGTTCTATTGTGAAGACCTCCTGGAACCTCTTGTTGAGTTCTTCACACACCTCTCTGTCATTCTCTGTATACCTGTCCTCGCCTTTTCGAAGTTTCAATACCTGTTCTTTCACTGTTGTTTTCCTTCTGATGTGACTGTGGAGTAGCTTTGGTTCGGTCTTGGCTTTGTTTGCTATATCATTTTCAAAACTTTTCTCTGCTTCTCTTCTCACCCTGACGTACTCATTCCTGGTTCTCTGGTATCTCTCTCTGCTTTCTGGTGTTCTGTTATTTCGGAAGTTCCTCCACGCCCTTTTGTTCAGTTTCTTCGCTTCCATACATGCCCTATTATACCATGGATTCTTCTGTTGCTTCTCGGATTTTTCCCTTTGGGCCGGGATGAACCTGTTTACTGCCTCCTGACACTTTTGGGTAACATAGTCCATCATACCCTGTACAGACTTATCTCTGAGGTCTGTGTCCCAAGGTATTTCACTTAGGAAACTTCTCATCTGTGTGTGTGTGTGTGTGTGTGTGTGTGTGTGTGTGTGTGTGTGTGTGTGTGTGTGTGTGTGTGTGTGTGTGTGTGTGTGTACTCACCTAGTTGTACTCACCTAGTTGTGTCTGCAGGATCGAGCATTGACTCTTGGATCCCGCCTTTCGAGCATCGGTTGTTTACAGCAATGACTCCTGTCCCATTTCCCTATCATACCTAGTTTTAAAATTATGAGTAGTATTTGCTTCCACAACCTTTTCCTGAAGTGCATTCCATTTCCCCACTACTCTCACGCTAAAAGAAAACTTCCTAACATCTCTGTGACTCATCTGAGTTTCAAGCTTCCATCCATGTCCTCTCGTTCTGTTACTATTCCGTGTGAAAATTTCGTCTATGTCCACTCTGTCAATCCCTCTGAGTATCTTATACGTTCCTATCATGTCCCCCCTCTCCCTTCTTCTTTCTAGTGTCGTAAGGCACAGTTCCCTCAGGCGCTCCTCATACCCCATCCCTCGTAGCTCTGGGACGAGTCTCGTTGCAAACCTCTGAACCTTTTCCAGTTTCATTATATGCTTCTTCAGATGGGGACTCCATGATGAGGCGGCCCCCTCCCTCTCATCCATTCCCTCCCCTAACCCATCCCTTCCTAACCCCTCCCTCCCTGACTCCTCCCTACCTCATTGTCTCTCCCTACTCACACCCCCTCAGGTGAGAGATCTCAACCTGGTGAAGTATGCAGACTTCGAGGACCACCGAGGGAGAGTGACGACCACTCTGGGCCTCCGCTGGATGGCCCCAGAGTACTTCCTCAACAACATAGCCCGGGTCACCTGTCGGGCAGCTGTGGCCGGCCACTCCACCACAGCATCCAAAGATATTTATCTCGACCCAGCATCCAGCGCCGCCTTCAACCATCCGTACGGCTCCGCAGGTGGGTGAGAGGTGGTTTTGGGTTCCCAGGGTGGGTATGGGTTGCCAGGGAAAGATATGAGTTGCTATGGGTACGTATGGGTTCCCAGGGTGGGTATGGGAGGAGTGTGTGTGTGTACTTTGGTCCAGATGAGAGGTGTGGAGGGTAGTCCACTGTACGAATGAAGGATTGAATGGAATGACGAGGGTTGATGGATGATGCTGTGATGGGGTTTTCACCTGGTTTTACATTGAATGTATTTTGTACTGTGGACGTAGTTACATTGCGACTGGAGGTTGCTTTACTGTGATTAAATTTTTATTTTTATTATGGTTAGAAGCTGTTTTACTATGATTAATTCATAGATTAATTCATTAGAGAAAGTTTAGATGTGATTAGAGGCGGTTTTACTGTGGTTAAGAAGTAGTTTCACTGTGATTGGAGGCAGTTCCACTGTTACTTTAGCTAACCTTGCTGTCACTGGAGTCTGTTTTGATGAGTTTCAATTGTTTTCTGTATGAAATTTAAGTCTTGTGTATGTTTAGATCATTTTACATTATGAGCAATATTTCCATCATTAGTGTCGTAAACATCATGTTAATACAATGACTGTAGTCACAGCTGTCAACATCATAATACAATGACTGTAGTCACAGTTGTCAACATCATATTACAATGACTGTAGTCACAGCTGTCAACATCACAATACAATGACTGTAGTCACAGTTGTCAACATCATATTACAATGACTGTAGTCACAGCTGTCAACATCACAATACAATGACTGTAGTCACAGTTGTCAACATCATATTACAATGACTGTAGTCACAGCTGTCAACATCATAATACAATGACTGTAGTCACAACCGCCTTCACTATCATCATCTTCATGCCCATGGCCACATTCATCATTTATTCTTTGATTGCCTCGTAAATCCCTCAACACCTCTTTACTTCAGCATCAATAAACAATTGCATCACCCAGGATAGTCTAGGTGTGGCAGGTTAATTAGAGTAATCAACCCTGGGAAACGTAACGTCTGCAGGCACTGAAAACAGAGTATTTCGCCAATTACTCTCCTCCCCTCTCAATGTAGGCTCGCTAATTAGGTCATTATCCAGCTGTTAATTAGGCCTCACACACACCTCCACGTGGTTTATACCAAACGTTTTCCAGATATGCAACGAGAGAACCGGTAACAGGATTTGATATGCAAAATATAATTCAAGATGCATTAATAATAATTGACGGAGTGATAACACTATTTCATTATCATGGGTGATTTCCACTATGAATAAGTAGACTGGAACGGAAGGAACCCTTGTGGTGAGACTGAAACATGGAGAGGAACGCTTTTGCTGCTATTGACTAGATTAGATGCTCCCGGACGCAGGTTCAAATCCTCGTCACGGCCCTTGTGGATTTGTTCATTGATTAGATTGTTTTCTAAACCAATGTGTCAAAGAGCAAACAGCTGGCACTCAAGGGAGGAAAGAATAGGGGCGTGGGTCAAGGTAAGGCAGCCTAATTATCAGGAGAAAGTGATAAGCCAGTATGACCATATAGCACTTGGAAGGAATATAGCACATATAGAAGAGATGATACAATATCCAGTCACTCTAACCACTATATGTCACACTCGGACTCTGAACAAAATGAAAAAAAAAGAGTAATGTCGTCGCTCTACCGACCAGTCAATGTAGATTGACTATGTTGAAATGGGTAAAGGAATTCCAATCCTTCAAGTGCAAGAGAGAAAAAAAATTAGATAAGCGGAAGAGATCAGAATTGAAAGTCAACCGGAGTACTTAAGTCGTACAGTGCACGACTGAGACCTGCACCATTCCTGATAAATATTAAAGATTAACTGTACAATCAAGATGCAACATGTCAATATTACTCAAATGGCGGGAATATGATGGGATAAATTATAACAGAAGAATGTTACGAGTGCTTCAGAAGGACCTGACATAACTCTAAGAGGTGGTGAAAAGTGGCTGCTTGAATCTAATCCAAGCAACTGGAAGGTGATGCGATTGGGAAAGAAAGTTAGAAGGATTTAATAACATTTCACACGATGAGGGGAGATGACTGCCTGAGGAAGAAAAGGGGAAACAAATCGAGGAACTAGCGACCTGTTCAATCCTCTAAGAACATCAGCCATCTAACCAGAGGGCCAACAAATTTACAATATAAAATTATCAGCACTCGCGAAGCTGTCGAACATTCGTGGAGGTTTCAGGGACGTAGACAAGGTCCCTAAAACGTGGTCCTGAATCATAGTCGTGATTCAGGACTATGTTTGAGCCACGCTAGCTAGCCTATGTCGCCCCAGCCTACAATCCTCACCATAAAACACAGGCCGGAATTAAAGGAATTTCAGACTGCTCAGTAAACAATTCAGAACTGAGCAGTTGGAAGAGGCTAAAAAGAGATAAACCTCACTACACTGGAAGAAGAGCCGTGACAAAAGCGAGATTAACACAACAAACACCGACAAAATATAGAGAAAACTGCGAGAAAACGAAAAAGATTTAATAAGACAATCATCAGTGTAATAGTGAGCACGAGGAATAAACAAGAGGATGAAGCAACAGAGGCATCTGACAATGCACAAACAACAAGGCTCTATTATATACACTTTCTGACCATCACCAGAGATATCCTCACCAACAACACCAAAATAATTGACGGATACACACAAAAAAAGAGATTAGACATAGCCGAAGCACTACATATCAAATACTCATCCATCTATCAACAACCAACTAACACTTGAGTGCGTCCTACCATCAGCATGACCAAGGCAGTTGTTTCCGGTCACACCAATTGCCTCAGCCAACCAGAGCAAGCTTATTCACCTTCCTCGACAGCGTAACCAGCATGGAATATATTTACAACTTTTTCTGTTATAAAATTGCAACAAAACGTGTCCTTTAGCGAGACGCGTCACGATATTAAATGTGTGAAATGGACTTTTGAATAGTTAATGTTTCAACTTTTCTCCTAAGCGAAGTAGAAATAGAGAATATTCCTGCAAGACTCAGTTATCTAAACCTCTCTGGGCGCTCTAAAGGTCTTCCACGACACCAGTGAGGATCAAAGATCTCTCTCTCTGGAGTGCTCCGAGTGCTTACGGCGTCCTGGAAGTGCTCTCTGGATCTCCTGTGTGCTCAGGGATCCCATAAAAGCCCTGAGTCCCTACGGGAGTTCTCCCGAGTGCTTAAGGCGAGAACTGCCAAGGTGACGCAATGCTGATTCAGGTTAATGCGGGCTAATCAGTCACATTAGTCATTAGTGTGACTAATAATACACCTGACATTAAGTCAGTTGTGCTCACGCTGCTTAATGACGTCATGGGCTGCTTGGGTTCGCCGGGAACACCTCAGGAGCCCTGAATGTGGGTCTTGGGTGCCTGAAGATGCTTAATGAAACACTCTTCTTGGCCGGATTCTGGTCATCAGTCACTGATCTCTCTACTCCTATTGCAAAACGATTGGACATTCCATTGGTTTCCTGTTTAAAATGTGAATCCTAGTTTTTTCCAGTTTGTGCTTTAGGCATGAGTGAGAGGTTCACCCACTCGAGTTCATTAGTAGGGGAAACTGAGATCGGCTTTAAGGGTCAAAATACTTAGGACTTAGTTAAATCATCTTGGGTGAAGGTAGACCCAAGGAAAGAGTCTTTGATTTCAGGTAATTAGCGTTTCAAGCAAGAACGAGGTGGTGGTAGTAGTAGGAATGATGGTGAAAATGGTGGTAGTGCTGGTGGAGCAGGGTGTTGTAGTGATTGAAATAGCCGTAGTTGAGATAGTGGTGGTGCAAATGGTGGGGAGGGGTGGGGGGGTTGGATCAGGTGATGGTGATAGCAATGGTGGCGCAGGTGAAGGTATGGTTAGTGATGGTGATTGGTAATGGTGATATAGTGAGGGGAAAGTGGTGGTAGAACTAATGATGGAGATTCTCATACTTATAATAGCGGAACTAAGAGATGGCGTTCTGGCAGAGACAGCGGTGGTGGTGATGGTGATGGTGGTGATGGTGCAGGCTGTAGACTACTCTGCTCCAGTGTCATTTAAACTCTGTTTCACTGTTAGTAGATCTCTGTACCAGCGTCAGTAGAGCTCTGGTCCAGTCTCAATAGAGCTCTGTCTCTAAAAAGTTTCTCTATTAGCCTGCCCATCCCCTGACTGTCTTCTCATATAAGTGGAGATATCATTTTTATAAGTTCAAACGTGATATCTGCATCCTTCGGTGTTATTTTACTGACCTGGTGCCTCTACCTAGTAGCATTGTAACGGGGTGGGGGAAATAGCTCTCTCTTGTCCATTATTCCACCATTCAACTCTTGTTCCATTATTCCACAGGATGCATTCGACAAAGTTAACGCAGTGTATTCTGTGTTGAAAACTGACACTTTTCTCGTAGATTTTTATTGTTATTCATTAGCATTTTGTGTATAGATAGGCCTCCGTTAGGTTAGATGTTTATAGATTCCGTCGGCAATGATTGGCGTTGATAGTACTTTGTGAAGGATTTAAAGACGTGATGAGTGAGTGACCGACCTTCATGCGGAGTTGCGTGGTGACCGCCGGCCGGGTCGGACGTTCCTGAGGTCTCTCCGCACTGGCTAGTGTTTACGTTGGGTGATCGCTTGTTTGCCCTGCTGGTGGTGGTTTGCCACTGATGGGGTGACGTTTGCTTCGCCATGGGGACGTTTCGCCCTCCATTGCAGATGACGCTGTCAGCTGGTCTGGCGTTTACGGTGCCGGTGGACCATCCATTGGTTGGTGTCGCCCTAGTGGACGTGCTGCATGTGCAGCTGTCTGACCTGGTGGGCATCCAGCTGCTTCAGGGCCACCGTGCTGTGGTCAAGTTCCGCCTCCAGGCTGCCTTTCAGGCGTTTCTCGAGCGGTGTGAGGGGCGTGTTTACCCTCTCCCTGATACTGCTGGCTCCGTTAAGGTAGTGAATCTTAGTGTCACCTTGACGTCTGTGACGGTGCATGGTGCCCCCTTCGAATTTCAGGACGACTTTTTAACCTCATGTTTCGAACGGTTTGGGACAGTGTTGAGTGTTCGTTGGAACAAGGTCGTTGCCGGGCACTGTGTTGGTATGCTTGACGGCTCCGGCACCCTGACGATGTCGCTGAAGTGTAGTGTACCGTCGTCGATGTCCGTGTTGGGATACACGCTCCGCTGCCAGTACCGGGGTCAACCGCGCACCTGTTATCGGTGTGGTCACGAGGGTCATCTGGCTGCTGCGTGCGACGTGGGAGCGACTGGTCGTGTGCATGTTCTTCGTGCGGAGGATTTTCCGCCCCTGTTGCGTTCGGGCGGTGTGGGTGCTGTGCCTGAAGCGCCTGACTGCCTGTCTGCTGCTCCGCCTGTTGAGGAGAGCTCTACGGCCTGTGCGACACGTCTAGTGCCAGCTGTGGCCCCTGGGGTTGTTCAGCCGGTGTGTGAGGGTGTCGGGCTGTCGCCTGCGCTGTGTGTAGTGAAAGGTGTCCCGGTGGAGGTTCATGTTCCTCCCCCGCCTGTGGATGTGATACCGGCTCCCGGGGACGCGGGTTCTGCCGTTTTGGAGGGGGTGCTTCGGCGTGGTGAGGTGCCTGCCGTGCCTGAGTGTGTTGAATCCTGTAGTTCTGCTCTTCCCATTCATTTGCAGAAGCGTGCGCGTCGGTGTTTTGAGGCTGTTTCCGTGGATGATGTAGACAGTGTGGGTGATGTGGCCTCTGTGGACTCTTCGGACGGTGCGGGTGTGGCCTGTGTGGATATGACGGTGGAGGCTGTGCCTGCGGCGGGGCCTGCTGGGCGTGGTGTGGTGCGGCCTGTCTCAAAGCGTTCGCGGCGGGCTCGGAGTGTCTCCCCCCTTCGTGGTGTGCCTTGGGAGGAGGTGGGGGAGTATGGTGCTCAGTTGGCGTCCCCCGCCGAGGATGATGGTGCTGTGAGGGGCTCCGACGTTGCTACCTGTGCCCCCCCTCCTGCGTCTCCTGCTGTTGGGTCCCCGCAGTGGGGGGTTGTCCCTGATGGTCGGGACCTCGTCGCGAAGTTGCGGAAAGATGTGCGCCAGGGGGCCTCGGCTCCTGTGCCTTGTGGTGGGGTCGCTGTCGCGCCTGCAGTTCCCCCTCCTTCCTTGCCCCGGTCTGGGGGCTGCCTAGTCCCGTCTGCTGGGGTCGTGCCCTGTGAGGGTCCGGAGTTGGGCCCTTATCGGGATGCCCGGGTGCTTCCGATCCCGTGGTGCTCGTCCACTATCTGGGTGTCGTCAAAGACGGAGTTTGTTTATAGGGTGCCGGATAGGATGTCTCAGCCGAGGGTACTGCCTGATGGCCGACTGCCCGCCGACCTGTGGGTGGTTTGGGAAGCGTACCGCTTGCGCTTTCCGTACCGTAAGTTTCCGGAGAAGTATTAGTTCCCGTCTTGCGCACACCGCTACGTCGTGCCTGGATCAGCTGCCACCGTGACCATGACTCCCTGCCCCCCGGTGCGGGGAGTCTCCCTCTGACGTTCGCCTCTGTTTTCGTCGCCACTCCTCTCTCTACGGCCCATCACATCTACCGCTTTTGACTTTCTTCTCCTCCTTACCATCAACGCGTCTCCTTACATCTGTCCTGGTGCAGTCATCGGGAGGGTTACCCCTTCATGCAAACTGCACCTATTCTCAAGAAGAAGAAGAAAGACGTGATTCAAGAACACAATCGTGAGCCGAACACCGTTGAGATAAAACTCGAATGTCGCCAATTGTTAGTCAAGTCGAATGTTTTGTCGGCTGAATTAACAAGCATTTTGGCCCTTGTTCATGAAGACGAGCTGCAGAAATCAGTTGTTCCTGAACACCACCTGTCCCCACTTGAGGGGACAGGTGGTGTTCTATAACTTGAGGGGACAGGTGGTGTTCTATAACTTGAGGGCCAGGTGGTGTTCTATAACTTGAGGGCCAGGTGGTGTTCTATAACTTGAGGGGCAGGTGGTGTTCTATAACTTGAGGGCCAGGTGGTGTTCTATAACTTGAGGGACAGGTAGTGTTCTATACCTTGAGGGGCAGGTTGTGTTCTATAACTGGTACTGGTAATGTGGCCAAACAACACCAGGGTTCGAAACAATTGACCAAAGGTCATTCAACTAATAACCAAATTTAATGAATGAAAAGTGCTTTCGAAATGCATTCTAACAGTGCATCGCCCTCTTCCTGTAATCGAATCATTCGTCGCTAAATGTTTCACTCGAGTGTTGTAAACACGGCAAATTTCCACCACAACCACGACACAAAACCCAACCTACCCTACATCTAGCAATACACCAAATGGAAATGTATCTAATAATATATGTATATATATTGGAGAAAATACATTTCCACTACACTGGTTGTGAAAATAGGCGAAGGAGTCTGACTGGTCGGTCGCGGGTTGGATGGGTATGCCGTCTAAGTACTGGTTGTGGAGTCTATGTTGGTGATTCCAGAATTTAATGGGGTGGTTAAGTACCGGATCGCACACGGTATGTTCACTGGAAAATCTACCTGTATTGTGTGTGGTGGTGTGGCCTAAGTGTGCGGTGGTGTGGCCCTCAGTGTGTGGTGGTGTGGCCCCTCAGTGTGTGGTGGTCTGGCCCTCAGTGTGTGGTGGTGTGGCCCTCAGTGTGTGGTGGTGTGGCCCTCAGTGTGTAGTGGTGTGGCCCTCAGTGTGTGGTGGTGTGGCCCTCAGTGTGTGGTGGTGTGGCCCTCAGTGTGTGGTGGTGTGGCCCTCAGTGTGTGGTGGTTTGGCCCTCAGTGTGTAGTGGTTTGGTCCTCAGTGTGTGGTGGTGTGGCCCTCAGTGTGTGGTGGTGTGGCCCTCACTGTGTGTTGTGTGGTTCTCAGTGTGTGGTGGTGTGGCCCTGAATGTGTGATATAACCCATATAGAGTCCCACCTGAGCTGCCGTTGGGTGTAGACGTGTCGTCTGACCGCTCCGGCAGTTTGAGGAGGTTGCAATTTTCGCCAGCAGGGGGTGGGTGTCTCTACCCTCCCTGCTGTCCCTGCCTGGTGTTGACGTGACGCTTTTACGATGAGCGGCCATCTTCCCGCTGTTGAGAGGGTAAACTCCGTGGGTTTGGAGTTTACCTGCCGTGCAGGGTATCCTCTCATTGAGCAGGTCATGTGTGACGTGCTACATGTCCCGGTCGAGGAGGTCTACGGGGTTGAGCTGGTGACTGCTCGCCGAGTGATTATCAAGTTTGTGCGTGAGGAGGCGTACCGTGGATTTCTCCGGTGGTACGAGGGCCGTACCTTGAAGTTGTTGGATGGCACTGGTTCAGTGGCCATATCTGATCGGAGTGGTGCCGTGACGTATGTGAGCGTCCATGGGGCCCCCATGGAATTCCCTGAGTCCCTTCTCCGGCGTTTCTTCCAGAGATTTGGCTCCGTCATCAGTGTGAGGATGCACAAGCTGTTTTCTGGAAAATATGCGGGGTTGAAGACGAACATTCGTACCCTCGGGATGCGCCTGAGGTCGGACATTCCATCCTCTGTCCGACTTTTAGGGTACTACGTGCGGGTGTATAATGCCCGGCAACCCTGTACTTGTTTCCAGTGTAGCCTGTTGGGGCATCAGGCTGCCGGATGTACTGCGGATCCGGTTGCTCCAGTCAACTTGTTCCGGGAAGAAGATTTCCCCCCGCTCCCTCTGGAGGAGGTTTCCGGGGATGAAGAGGTGAGCGTTCAGTTAGCGGATGCGGCTCCCCCTACGTCGCCGGACGTTCCTCCGGTTGTTACAGACTCTCCTCCGGGTCTTGCAGTGCCATCGGATGGTCTACGTGCTCCTGTCACTGTCTCCGCTGCTCCTGAAGGCCTTCCTAGTGATCATTGTGACGCGCCGCCGCCTTCTCCCTCGTCTTCGGCTGCTGCGCCTGGCCCTGTGTTCTCGCCTCAGGTCCCAGATGTGCTGGGTACTGGGGTGGCTGCGGAGCCTCCTGCTGTGTGTGGGCCAGTTCCTCCTGTGGTGGAGGCTGCTGCCGTTCTGCGTCGGGCGTCGGTTCGTCCGGCTGGTGGGACCCGTGTTTTTGGGTCCGCTTCCGGCTCTGACGATCTCCGGCCGGAGCCCAAGCGTTCCAGGCGTTCGTCGTCTGCCTGGGCCGATGTTGGGGAATTCGGTGACTGTGGGTCCTTGGGAGTTGACGGTGTGGAACCGGTTGTGTCGCTGTCTCCACGGTTGGTGGTGGCAGAAATTCATGTGCCTGCTGATGCTGGTGCCCAGGTCTCGGGGGTGCCTTCCGTTCCTTCTCTGCCTGGGGATTCTCCGCAGTGGGAGGTGGTGGCTCCCGCTCCCAGGGAAGGTGTGGTTGCTGGTGCTGGGCGTGGCCTGGTTGTGACATTACGGAAGGATGCGCGCCGCCCTGGTTCCCTGCAGTCGTCTGGTGGTGTGCCCGTGACCGCTGGTGCCCCGGTGGTGGTGTCCTATGTCCAGCCCCCTCTTGTGAGGGTGTATGTTGGGGACCTGGGGGACGTGTTGCCGGCGTCGGTGATGCCACCGGTTCACTGGTCGGCGATTGCTGAGTTACTGCTGAATGACGAGCCGGGGGAATTTCATGGTGGGGGTGTTCCCTTGATGTGGGGGATTGTGGCAGTTACTCGCGTCAGGAGTGATACCATTTGGGTCCCCTGCTTGCGAGTGTTTGTAGCTAGGGTTCCGGATGACATGGCGTCCCCGGTGGGTGTACGAGACCCTTGGGGGTGATTACGTTGGGAGGCGTTCAATGTGCGTTTTCCCCGGGCTTTGTTCCCGGGCAAGTATGTCCGCTGATTGGCTGGTGTTTTGCAGAGTGTGTATTCTCTTCATGTATTACCTTGTTGTATTGTGTTTTCTTTTTAATTTTCCCTTTGTTTATATTTATGATTTGTTTGTGTGCATTGTCTTGTGTTATGTTTCATTTTCTAAATTTTGATGTGTTTTGTTGTCGGTCCTTCTGGCCGGTGTTTGTTTTTGTTTATTTGCTTACATTGTATTGCTTGTTTGTTATTGTTTTTGTTCTTTAATTTGTCTTGATGTCTGCTGTTCCTCCATTTTTGGTAATTATTGGCCTGTGCTGTCGATCTTTCTGGCCGGTAGCTTCTGTATTTTGTTTTTGTTTTCTCTGATATTTTATTGTATTTATTGTCTTTAACTTGCATGCTTGCATGTAAAAATAAAAACAAATAAAAAATATAACCCATATATGTTATTTTAAAGAGTATATATTTTTTTGTCAATTGATGATTATGAGAGTGATCTCGTCCTTAAACCGCTAGGTATAAGGACGAGGTTTCATGCTAATTACCGTTCGCATGCGGGTGTAAACAGGCCTAACACCTTCCCCTGCTGCTGATGATGATAATTTAACCGGAAATTTCCGAATTTAACGAAATATCTGACCTTTTCCGACCTATGTGGCTCACAGGCCGAAGAATCATCAGTATACCACCGAGTCATGACACTGAACCACCACCCGCATTTCGACGACGCGCATTTTAGTCTCCAGATGAATTTACTGCGATTTAAAAGGATTTCTGCCATTGAATGGATCTAAGATTCGGATTGAATCTGACACTCAGACTCGTCTCGTCCACACATATCTAAACCGATCCTATATCTCCTTTTGCCGGATCCAACGACGGCCTGGCTTCTTTTTTTGGAGGTCTGAGTTCAATCCCCGATTGTCCAAGTGGTTAGGTACCTTTCCCTTCCTCTGTGCTAGTTTAGCTGCTTGTCCTTGTTTACCTTCCAAGTGTTGTATAGTCGGACTGGCTTAGAGCTTTTTCCTGAGAACTAAGCTTAGAGCTTAACTTATAGCACCTTAGCTCTAAGCCTAGAAAGCTTAGAGCTTTTTCCTTTCACCTTATCTACCAGAGATTGCCACATATGGAATCAGCTGTTTCTCAACACTAACTCATTGAAATACACTAAATCATTCGTTGTTCAATCTCCAACAGTTTATATATATATATATATATATATATATATATATATATATATATATATATATATATATATATATATATATATTGTTATGATCTCAGCCTACAGGAGAAACGAGTCTCCCTCCTTGAGAGTTATTCATCAAGCCTGACCTGATTAGAAGGTCCAGCAAATATTGAGGTGATAACCCATATGTAAAAGAGTTGCTTGGATATATATAACAATTTAAGATTATGGGCAGTGAAGAAGGAAACATATAAATGACTGGCTAGGAGATGTGGACATTTTGCTGGAGGCGTGAGGCTCGCTTCCGGAGGACCTTGACCTCACTTGAGTGCCAGACATCGCAAGGGAAAGCTGCGCTCCGTTTGAGCTCCCGTCAGAAGGGAACCCCTAGTGATATATCTCGAAGAGAAGAGAAGTGTGTAGACGTGCCAGCTGTGGAACCGAGCTGGGAACGTTGTGGTCTCAAGTCCTGGTCGACGAGCAGAGTTTAATAAGCTACTCAGAGGCATTTTCGTGGGCTGTGTGGAGCGCCCTGACCAGACGCCGTCAGAGGGAAAGCGCCCTCGATCAGTTGATCTGTGGTAAGCACGATATACGCCAGTTCATAGTGATTGCTTGTAGTTGGTCGTGTGCCCAGCGACAGTAGCAATGTTTATTTATAAGTTAGACATGTTTTAATAAGGCAGAAGGCCTGAAATAGGAGAGTGAAGAGGGAGGAGCACGGAGCGACGTCCGTCCCCTCTGAGCTCTGACAGACGACTGAGGGAGCCCGGCTCCTGACGGAGGAAGACCCTCCCAGCGAGTGAGGACCGCTGCCAGGCGAGGTGGAGTATGGACCCGCCCAAAACGGGGGAGTCCACTCTCACTGTATATATAGGACAGATAGAGGTTGGAGGCAAATATATTGTGTGATAATTTTTGTTTATGTGTTAAAGGGGAAACATTTTATTGGAGTGTCGATGGGTTGCAGGTTTGTCTTTGGGGAAGAAGTTGCTGAGGACTTCGAAGCCAGCACAGATGAAGTAGCTGATGAGACTCCAAGGTAGTGGAGGCGAAGACCTCGAGCTGTGAGGAGAAGCAGTGAAGAGGAGTGTCACATGCTTCTGTAGAGGTGGAGAAGCACCATAGTTGCTCGAGGAAACTTCATGGTGTAGCAGCCAAGAGAGCTGTGTGGAGGAACCTAGCAGAAGGGTGAAGCACCGTAGTTGCTCAAGGAAACTTCATGATAGCAGCCTGGAGGAGCTGCAGAGGATCCTGGTAGTGAAGCCCGGAAGAACCTGAAGAGATTAGGGTAGTGAACTTCCAGAGGTGGAAGGGAAGTTCTGGTGGATTACTAGTAGGGAGTTGATAGTGTTTGGTTGTCATTAGCGTGCAAGACGCAGTGAGAGGTGAGTGACTGTTTGCATTCTGATGTCAAGGAGTGTTTTACACTGAAGTTTAGAGTTACAGTCGTAGGCTGGATTACCTACAGACGTATGCGTTCTAGGACTGATAGAGTGATCGATTGATCATTGTTGTGTATCAATGAACATTTATACTGATATATGTTACTGCATTCAAATGCTGATTTTCTATATATATATTATCTTGCTGATGGTGCAACAGTGTATGTAGACTTGATCAACTTGAGGACGTTGATAGTAACAGGTGGTGAACCAGGAGATAGGATACCACTTGATAAGCTGATGATAGAGTTCTGATGGTGTTGGAGTGCAACCTGATTGTAATATTATAGAGTATAGGATTCATTATTATTATATGTGTGTATGTATTGTGTATGTGCTTTGTCCAGTAAATGTATCACAATTTGCTGGTGTTTGCCCTTGTCCTAGTGAGGCTTCCCAGGAGGTAGTAAAGAAGGAGATAGAAAGAGAGAAAGAACCAAGAACCACTGCTGTGGACAGGGTAGGAGGTAATACTAGTAAGTCATAGGGGATTGAGGAGATCATATCTCATAAGGAGAGAGTGGGGAGTCACAGCGGCTCGAGTGGGTGTGTGCACGTGACAACGAGGCTAAGTGTTGGAGCCGCATCCCCTAAACGTGTGACGTTGAGCCCCTCTCCAAGAACCAGAAGCGCCAAGGGTGATCTCCTAGTATAAGCACTCTACCGAGTTGTGGGTTGGGTTGTCCATAGAGAAGGATCAACGACGACAACACCAACCAACCCACATTCTATAATAATATATATATATATATATATATATATATATATATATATATATATATATATATATATATATATATATATATATATATATATGCATTATTGCATCTAACAAGTGTCATTGCATCTTCCAAGTAGTTCCTAAAAGATGGCGCCAATTAAGCCTTGAAGATTACGTAACAAATTTAAACTTCCAAGTATCTTTGCAATTTTCAATCATCATTACAACTCACAAGTATAATTACCTGCAATTTCCTTCGAGACAACACAACGAACTCTTCAACACAGTCACACACATTTATCCCGGGGTGGGGGGGGGGGTCAAATGGTCTGTAGAAACTGAGGTCAGAGGTCACGATGTCTCCTCTACCCAAATCACCAGTTGACTGACAGTGAAGAGGCGGGACCAATGAGTCGAAGCTCAACCCCCTTGCGGCACCCCACAATGATCCTCGACGTTTAATGAACGTTGTGAAAACGTTTTCGTTACGTGTGGTTGACCCCCCCCCCCCAAGTCACTAAAATGATTAAGTACTGTACATCTTAATTTGACGTTGTGGGAATACTACGTCAAAATACGGTGTGTTGTGCGAGAGAACAGACTAAAAATTGGGATCATATGTCAAATTATGAATTTTCATTAATGTTGTGATGTTCATGTTCTCTGTATCTCTGTATTTGCTTTTCTTAGGCAGTTATTTATTGTTGTCGTAAATGTTTGTGTGTACTTCCATGTTCTATCATCTATTACTATGTAATTCTGTTCCATCCTCCCATTCCCTTTATTTTCTCTTCGCTGTTCTCCTCGTCATTTCTTTTCGTTTTCCCACTCGCTTTCTCACTCTCTTCCCCCCATCCCACCCATCCCCCTCCCATGGGTGCCCCACGGCTGGTCAATCCCTGCCATCCCCCTCCCCCTCGGTGCCCCACGGCTGATCAATCCCTGCCATCCCCCTCCCTGTCGGTGCCCCACGGCTGATCAATCCCTGCCATCCCCCTCCCCCTCGGTGCCCCACGACTGATCAATCCCTGCCATCCCCCTCCCCCTCGGTGCCCCACGACTGATCAATCCCTGCTATCCCCCTCCCCCTCGGTGCCCCACGACTGGTCAACCCCTCCCATCCCCCTCCCATGGGTGCCCCACGACTGATCAATCCCTGCAGGTGTTCATGTGTGTTGCTCTCTCCCTCAGGACGTCATCTGCCAACCACTTGGAGGATCCTGAGCCTCACCGTCCTCCTGGGGGGACGGAGCCTGCTCTAGGAGGAGGACGACCACGGAGGAGGAGGAAGCGCAGACAACAACAAACAGAAAGGAAAGACGAAGCTATAGGAGAGAAGAAGGCAGGAGACAACGGTGGGAGTCTTCACACGGAGGAGACCTTCTCCTTCAGCGCCCCCGTCGCCGCCATCTTCAGGAGACAAATGACTGTCGCTCTGCCCGTGTTTATGACAACAAATGATGGACAAAACTCGACCCCGTAATGCTATTTTGTAGGCTTGGGGTCCATGACGAAATTCAACACTATGATGCTCAAAAGTGTGTTTTGAGGGGGGATAAGGGTGGGTATTTGGGGGGGGGGTGATAGGTGGCAGGGAGTGGGATTCTGAGCCTATGGAAGACATGTTTGAGTTTAGGAATATCGAGCTTACAAGGAACGTGTGACACTTTTCTACTCTCTCTCTCTCTCTCTCACCTACTGCATCATCTTTGTTTATGTGTGCCAGCTTCTCCCCCTCCTCTGAAGGTCGTGATTTATTCCTCTCAGGCCAAGATAAAAACGACAGTGATGACAAAACTCTCTCACTTCCCCTCCTCTCAACCTCATGAATTCATCTCCCTAAAATAAACTCCTTGGAGACAGGGAGGCGAAAACTTCTCCTCCTCCTGTACCCGGTCTGAGACGCCTGGAGTCTGCTCCAGCCCCTGGGTCTGGGGCCAACTGGAGGAGCAGACCCATCCCTTCTCCATCCTACTTTACCTTCCAGGTAACACCTCAAGCAGCATCCCTAAAGCATCTGTTTATCTCCTTCCCCCTGATAGTTGATGGCTCAAAGATGCTTGGATGCGAGTGATTGGTTGGGTGAGTGGCATCTGTCCCCCGGGGGGGGGGGGGGTTAGGCTTTTTTGTAAGTCAACCTTCAGAGGTCTTTTTTATACATTTGTTGTGTAATATACACGTCTTGCTTTTTTATTGTTGGCGTTGGTGAGTAGCATTATTAAAACAAAAAAATATTTCATTCATACTTCTCCCATTATATTTCATTCCCTCCGCTTCTTGTTCTGTATCTTTTCTCCTTCCTTCTGTGACAATATTCCTCCCCTCACTTCCTCCTTCCCCCCCCTCACTATTTTACCCCCTTTCCCTCACTTTCTGCCCCGTTCCCATCCGTTTTTTTGTAAGAATTTCGTCTTTTTGCAGTGTCCCAAGTTTGTCAACCATACAATACTTACTTTCTCACTAACACACACTTAGTGTGTTAGTCACTAAGTCTACTTCCTTCCTCACTAACGTAAGTGAAACCCCTAAGTTTGCTTGAAGACTTGGAATCCTCTGTCTCCCTGCTTCCTTAAGGCTCAGTTCCACCCATTACCTGTATGATCCTACTTCCCCTCTCCCCATTTATCTGCTGTTCGTCCACACCACCATTTATATGGGGTAAATGTGGGGACAGCTGTCAGAAGACAGAGAGAGACAGAGAGACAAGAGATTATATGTTTAATTCCAACGGCTTCGGGATTATACAAGATGGTGACTAGAAAGGAGAAAAACACACAATTGTAATGGTGTTTAGCTGCGTGTGTGTGTGTGTGTTTGTGCGTGTGCACGCGCGTGTATGTGTGTTATAGTACATATTTGGGTCATCATATGTTCCTATATATATTGTTGGGGGTTTCACACCTCTCTATTCTTCTCTACCCTACTCTGGGGTGAGCAATAGTTATGCTCAAGGTCACTCACCGTAGCCCTGCGGGTCTTCACTCGATCCTCACGGCGCCACTGCACGCCAGGAGAGTCTCCCAGTCAATCTTAACGGCCTCTGATTAAGAAAGAGTGGGAACACGACTCGTTCGCTTGACTGTCGTGTGCCCTCCCCAACAATAGGGCTCTACGGTAAACCACAAGGTCGCCAACTGGTGTTTTAGTTTGCCAGTAACACCATCAGTGGGCTGGTGGAATTAGTGGTAGCCTTGGCAAGGTCACACTCAAAAGATCAGGAATTAGGCAGGTACTTATTGTTATCACTCTATGCTTTCAGTATAATATAGCCACAAGATCAATGGAGGGAATGATAAAAACACAAAGGTAATTTTGTATTTTACTTAAAATGTATGAAAGATGTCACAAGGCCAAACAATAACAAATAAATCAACTGATCCTGACGCGGTCGGTAATTCCCACGGTTAGTATGCGATCACTAAGTGGCAACACCTGCCCTCCTTGTCAAATGTCAAGAGCAGCTGATCGCCTGGCCTCCGCGCGCGAAAGCTTTTGCTTGTTTCCTTGATTCACACGCGCTGTTTCTTTAAATTCTCCAATATTACTATAAAATGGCACACTCGATATTGGCACAATAGCACGTACTACTTAGTTACACTGTACTCAGGCTCAAACAGTCTTTTCTACCATCAATGCTATAATGATTCACTGTAATGGATTTCACTGCCCTTCATTCAACAATATATTATAAAGTATTAACACTGGAGTTTTCAGTACTTTCTCTCGTGGGCGATAACGCAATAATTCACTGTACTCACAAATGACTAATCACTGCATGAACATAGCATATATAATGTAGATACATCAAATATCAATACATGGAAAATAAATATTTTCTGGGCACACAGCCTAACTTCCAAATACTGGCATAATATTATATATAATTTACCATTATATGTTCATATCAAAATCTATAGAAAGATATACACAACACAGTAAATTTATCACTTGTTCCTGGTGCCTGTACACACCAATAATCAACATGAATATTACAAGTACTCTTCATAGTACTATCTAGCACACTGGTGCTTTACCGTGACATGGGTGAGACTTGCTCACGACATATAAAATCCTCAGGCTAGATAATATAGCCGAATAATATAGCTAACTAAAGGGGAATGGGGAGGGAACTAGAACCACCTACTTCACCCTATCCTCCGATGAGAGTCGAGATGTAGCTCCTGATCCTCGTGTCAGGAACGCCCCCACACACACACGTCGTCGTGTCCTACCAGAGCCTCTCGTTGTCCCACCGTTTAGCGCGTCGTCTCCGTGCCCTCTTCTCTGCAGGTCCGTCCTCCTTCTTGACTTCTTGAAGGGTTGGAGTCGGTCTCCTGTCCGTCGTCTTCCCCCAGCAACGGCTGTCGCCTACGTCTCAGCTACAGTCGTCCGGATTCCCCAAATGGTCCTCTCTTCCTCAGCTACCCAGTGGCTCTGTCAGCCACTACGCTGTCACGAACTGGTGAACTGCCACAGACGTCACATACGTCACTGCACGGCTTCACTGCTTCTTGCACAGTACCTGACTGGAGCACTTGTTGCTCAAATAACCGTCAATTCCCTCTTCTGGTTCAACACATGAACTAGGGAAGACTTCTCAGAATACTGGCGGACTTCAGGTGACGCGTAAATCCACGGGAGCGGGAAACAACTGTCCAACTGACAGGACCAACCGTCGCACGTCCGACCTCTATGACGTGTCGTGTCTGACTGCTGGCGCCAGCTCGGCGCGCTGGCCGGACCCCCTTCCTTCGTGACGTCACTTTCGCCACGGGAGGTTTTCATTGGCTCCCGGTGCCACATTGCTGTCGGCGACCAATCCGGTGCCACTGACGTCACACGGTTTTAGCGGGAAATCAGGGAGGCAAGCGCCATCTTGGCTCCCTAAAGGGCCTATGCCACAGGCCAAAATATTACTATTTCACAAATTTCTCGGCTCTCCGAGAACACTTCACTCTCTCCCATATATCAGATTGTAGCCTGCAACGTAGAGAACGCTTGGGAAAGGTAGACATGACTCTTACTGCAGGCGTGGGAGAATTATAAGGGGGGGAACTCCGTCACAATATATATATATATATATATATATTATAAAAATGACTAGAGACAACCGACTCTGTGAAGAGTAATGTGTTAAAACTTCAATACTTTGAAAGAAAATGGAGACAAGAAAGTATGGGTCTCTCTCTTTTTCCTGCTTCATGGTGAATGAAAAACTAATTATCACTTTCCCTTCGCTGGGACAGAGAGAGATAGAGAGAGAGAGAGAGATAAGAAATCCCTTAAAACACTTCCCATGTCTACTGAGAAAAAAGGCACGAAGCCTTTGGGACCTTTGGAAAAATTGGACTTTTTTCTCCGTTTATTAGAAAAAAACTGAACTTTTCTACCTACCAGAAAAAAAAAGTTTGGAATCTATACTAAAGGAGATAAAATAAAGTGCGAAATATATTTACAAAAAATATATCTGTTTAAACGCAATTGCTACAGATCCCGCAATGCTTCGTTTTCTGTGTCACGGTGCATAGAAAACGCGAAGTTCCCCGGATGGCCACAAGAATAAAGTGAGAGAACTTTTTAAAGGTACCGTTGAAATTACTTAAAAAATAAGTAAGAGTAATCGCTTAAGTAGTAAACTTGAGTAATAGCAATACTGTCTTAACCAAACCCTTGAGCGTGTCAGTATAAAGCCAAGGAGGTGGGTTTTAGAGAAAACGGAGAACGGGACATTAGAGAAAATGGGGAACGAAGTGTTAAAGACCGTATACTAAAGAAAACTTAACCAGTTAAACTTTGCGGCAAGTTTAGTGATTGAAATAAACTCTGTGAAATCAGTGACAATACAATACCACGAGTGAAAAAAAAATAATGGAAATACCAGAAAAAGAAAACCAACAGTGACGTGAATGCTATATGCTAATCACAATAGCTTAATAGAACAACTAGAAACGGTCATTGTGAATGCAATTTCTGCACACACACACACCCACACACACACACAGATGACGCAAAATTAATGAGAAGAGTTGTGACAGACGAGGATTGTAGGATCCTCCAAGAGGACTTAAACAGGCTGCAGAGATGGTCAGGGAAATGGCTACTGGAGTTTAACACCAGTAAATGTAAAGTTATGGAAATGGGATCAGGTGACAGGAGACCAAAGGGACAGTACACAATGAAGGGGAACAGCCTACCTGTAACGATTCGAGAAAGAGACCTGGGAGTGGATGTGACACCTAATCTAACTCCTGAGGCACATATAAATAGGATAACGACAGCAGCGTACTCTACACTGGCGAAAATTATAACTTCATTCAGAAACCTAAATGAGGAAGCTTTTAGGGCGCTTTACACTGCCTACGTGAGACCCGTCTTAGAGTATGCCGCGCCATCATGGAGCCCCCACCTGAAGAAACACATAAAGAAACTGGAGAAGGTTCAGAGGTTTGCGACGAGGCTTGTCCCAGAGCTACGAGGGATGGGATATGAAGAGCGGCTGAAGGAACTGAACCTTACGACACTAGAGAAAAGAAGGGAGAGAGGAGATATGATAGGGACATATAAAATACTCAGGGGAATTGACAAAGTGGAAATAGATGAAATGTTCACACGTAATAATAACAGAACGAGGGGACATGGGTGGAAACTGGAAACTCAGATGAGTCACAGAGATGTTAGGAAGTTTTCTTTTAGCGTGAGAGTAGTAGAAAAATGGAATGCACTTGGGGAACAGGTTGTGGAAGCAAATACTATTCATACTTTTAAAACTAGGTATGATAGGGAAATGGGACAGGAGTCATTGCTGTAAACAACCGATAGCTAGAAAGGCGGGATCCAAGAGTCAATGCTCGATCCTGCAAGCACATATAGGTGAGTACATATAGGTGAGTACACACACCCACCCACCCACACACACACACACACACCCACACACACACACCCACACACACAAACACCCACCCACTCACACCCACACACACACCCACACACACACACACACCCACCCACCCACACACACATACACACACACACACACACACAAACACACAAACACACACACACATTACCAGCATGTTATCTTACCGCCTATGCTGGCGAATTCAAGCGATTATATATATATATAGCTATCGTTGGGGGACATAGCTTCATACATCTGGTGTATACATTATACACACACACACACACACACGAGAGTATCTTGTATATCGGGACTATTGCCCAGGCAGCGCGCTAAAATATTCCTGCCTCTTGTATAATTGGGGCAAGATGTTTATTTTCACAATTTCATTGGTATAATTCCAGTGTTATAATCCAGGCAGCAAGCTGAAATATACCTGCCTGTTGTATAATTGAAACTGTATTATTGCATAATTCCATAATTATTTCATGCTGTTGTGGATTTTTGTTCCCCAATTGTGAAATTTTCTAAACAGATCTGCTACGCCTCCTATATTTATTTGTATATAATTATACCTAAATAGAATATAAAAGCCTCTATAATCGACATTTTCTTTGCAACGTTTATGTGCACATTTAAAAATAAAATCAAAACTACCTTATAAAAATGTTCTTTGGGTTCTAGAGAACATGAATAATGTTGTGTATTTTGCTATGTGGCCAAAAAAAAATGTATGAGCCAATGAGAGTGGACTTGATTTAAATGAGCCAATGAGAGTGGACTTGATTTAAATAAGCCAATGAGAGTGCAGGATTGGATGCAAATGAGCCAATGAGGTGTGGACCTGATTTAAAAGGAGCCAATGAGAGAGGTGTTGCATTACAGCGAGGACAGACCCGGCTGTCTTCCTCAGTGTAACAGCCAGGTAAGGAGGACACAGACGTCTGTGTTTATGCTTCAAGAAAACGACATGTACTGTTTTACAGTACATGTCACTTGTACAGAATGTACTATGACAACTATTGTACTTTCTTGTTATTACACTACATCACCTAGACACACCATCCTCTTTCGTTTTTTAAGTCTCTCTCTCTCTCTCTCTCTCTCTCTCTCTCTCTCTCTCTCTCTCTCTCTCTCTCTCTCTCTCTCTCTCTCAAACTGATGCTAAAATTCAATAAAAAATGTCATGTATGATCCTAGTAAAACTGCAAGAGAATAAATCCTACATCAGCTGATCTGAAGCGTGACGCAAGAAACACATTTATTTGATGAGCTTATTATTTGTATCCATAAAGAACAGACTAAATGTAATGCCACGTAACTATCATATAAGGAACCAGGATAAACTTGGAGCAGTGTGCCAGAGCCACTATAAGGTCCGTTCACTTGAGATGACAAGTATCTGTTTGTTGAGTGAACAAGTTCCACGTGTGAGGTAGTGTAAGATAGAATGTTCACTGGCGGAATGACCTTCTTGAAAAGGGCAGCTTTCAGCATGAGGCTGGTGATGACTGAGCGCCTTATGTTGTGGGTGACGGCTTATGGGTGTAGAGATGAGTCACGTCTCATGATTCTCTACTTTGTTTAAAGTGCTGATGAATGACGTGGTTGGGGTGAGGCAGACCAGAAGACGGGTGCATACTCAAGACGGGAGCGAACTTTGTTTTCTTCACATAAGGTTTCGTAGACCATATGCTGTCAAGATGGTTCAAGATGCTCCGTGGGGGCTGTAAGCTACTTGGCAGCCTTCTTCGCTAGATGAAGCACTTGGCTTGTCATGCTCATTATAGAGTCAAACTATATTCATAGTGTGTTATCTTCATCACCGAGCATTAGGGCTTTGTCAAGCATCTATATCGCTGTTTGTGAGCTGCTGAATCATGTTGTGTTATCATAGCCTGTGTTATCTCAGCAGCAAGTGTGACCTGATATCTCCTTCCCCCAGGTAGAAATTGCTGAAAGTTGGTGATTGATGACCTTTGTAGCAGTTGGTATTCCTTCTTTTCCATTTGTAAATGATAGAGTGAAGTCATCAGCATTGGCTTGAGCTTCAGGAATGAGATACAGTAGATTGTTGAAATAAGACATTCCACAGCAGAGGGCCAAGCACACTACCCTGTGGTACGCCCTGGCACTAATTGAGTCCCTTCAGAATTCAGCTCCAGTAAGGACTACTCTAAGAGTCCGTTCTTGAAGGTAGTCTTTTATTAGCTCTAAGATGGAGCCTGAGAGGCCAATAGTTCTTGAAGATTCACTACTAATCCAGAGTGCCAGACCCGATCACAGGCTCCTGCTGTGTCTAGAGCAACAACACAGCTGATCATGGACTCATCCAGTGACTGACGCAACTTAGTGAAGAGATTTAGCAAAGAAATCCGCAGAACGACCCGTCTAAGGCCATATTATCGATCACATAGTCACTGATGATGGGTTAAACATTATATTGTTATGAGCCATCACTGAGCTAGACAGAGATGGTAGAGGCGTGTGAGAGACGGAGCCAACTGGTTCACAAAGTTACGTAATAGTCATGGGATGATTTGACCATCACAACCTGTCGTATGATGAGTGGTTTAGTGAGATGGTGAACTTTCAACGTGTTGAATAACCACTCCAGAGACCACTTTGGTGCAGTACTTGCGTCCAGATGTGGAGGTTGTCGTTCAGGATCAGGCACTTGCATCTTGGCAGCAAAATGGTTTGCCAGTAGGTCAGCTTTCTCTAAATTGCTTTTTGCAATAGTTG
>NC_091157.1:17356044-17363544 GCF_040958095.1 Procambarus clarkii
CTAAGTACCCACCTAGGGCACCCTCCCCCCACCCACCCCCCTCCCCCCACTCACCCCCCTTCTCCCCCTCACCCCTCTCCCCAGGACCTCCCTTCTCCCCCATCCCCCATGCCCTCCCTTCTCCCACATGCCTTCCCGTCTCTCCCACCCCCATGCCCTCCCTTCTCCCCCTCCCCCCTAAGCCCCCCACTCTCCCCCACCCCACCTAAGTCTTCCCTTCTCCCCCACTCCCCTAAAACCTCCCCTCTTCCTCACCCACCTCAGCCCTCCCTTTTCCCCCACGCCCCCCAAGCCCTCCACCCTTTTCTCTCCCCCCAAGCCCCCCCATCTCCCCTATCCCCCACAGCCTCTCCTCCCCCCATGCTTCCCCAACCCTCCCTCTCTTACCCACCCCCTGTACCCTCCCCCTCTTATCCACCCCCTGTACCCTCCCCCTCTTATCCACCCCCTGTACCCTCCCCCTCTTATCCACCCCCTGTACCCTCCCCCTCTCCCCCACCACCCCAAGCCCTCCCTCCTCCACCAATCCCCCCGTGCCAGGTCCCCCCAGCTCCCACTCACCCCAGATCCCAAAGGTCCCCCCCAGAAAAGAAGCAGAAGAGAGTCAGTTTCAGGGTGATGTACTCGAACATAGATGGGATCACAAGCAAGACAAGTGAACTAAGGGAAAGAGCACAAGAAGTTAACCCAGATGTAATCGGACTCACTGAAACAAAACTCTCTGGAATCATAACGAATGCCGTGTTTCCCCAGGAGTATACAGTAATAAGGAAAGAGAGGGAAGGTAGAGGAGGAGGCGGAGTGGCCCTACTCATGAGAAGGGAATGGAGTTTTAAGGAGATGGCCATCCCGGGCTGTGAGGAGTTCAGAGACTACATAGCAGGCACCATAACAATGGGAGGACCAAGAATAGTAGTAGCAGTAATATACAACCCTCCACCAAATGACAGGAGACCCAGTCAAGAGTATGAAAACAACAACAAGGCAGTTAACACTATAATTGAGAGGGCAGCCTCTGCTGCCTGTAGAAATAGATCCCACCTGCTCATCATGGGCGACTTCAATCACGGAAAGATTGACTGGGAGAACAAGGAACCGCATGGAGGCGAGGATACGTGGAGAGCCAAACTATTGGAGGTGGTGACAAGCAACTTTTTAACGCAGCATGTCGGAGAACCCACAAGGATGAGAGGCAATGACGAACCAGCGAGACTCGACCTAGTCTTCACTCTGAACGACTCCGACATAAGAGAAATCGGTTTTGAGGACCCAGTAGGAATGAGCGACCACAGTGTACTGGTGTTTGAGTACTTGATTGAAGAAGGGTTATTGAACTCGAGGAGGGATACCGAAACCAAAAGGTTAGCATACCGAAAGGGAAACTATGAGGGGATAAGAAAATTCCTAACAGATATAGCATGGGAAACAGAGCTCAGGGGAAAGACGGCCCAAGATATGATGGATTACATCACGCAGAAGTGCAAGGACGCAGCAAACAAGTTTGTCCCAGTCCAAAAGGAAAACAGAGAAATGAAGATGAGAAACCCATGGTTTAATCAAAGATGTAGGCTAGCTAAGCAGCAAAGTAAAAGGGCATGGAGAAACTATAGGAATAACAGGACACTGGAGAGCAGAGAAAGATACCAGAATGCCAGGAATGAATATGTCAGGATGAGAAGAGAGGCAGAAAGACAATACGAAAATGACATCGCAAGCAAGGCAAAGACTCAGCCTAAATTGTTGCATAGCCACATTAGGAGAAAAACAACAGTAAAGGAACAGGTTATGAGATTAAGGATAGGGGCGGAAGGATTCACTACAAATGACAAGGAAGTGTGTGAGGAATTGAATAAGAAATTCCAGGAGGTCTTCACCTTAGAACAAGGAGAAATTCCAGAGGTAAGTGAGGGAATAGCTAACCAGGAACCACTGGAAGAGTTTGAGATTACCAGTGGGGAAGTAAGGAAGTGTTTACTAGAGTTGGACGTGACGAAGGCTATAGGCCCAGATGGAATCTCCCCTTGGGTTCTAAAGGAAGGAGCAAGAGAACTGAGCCTACCACTCTCCATAGTGTATAACAAATCACTGGCAACAGGGGAACTGCCAGATACTTGGAAAGCAGCTAACGTAGTCCCGATATACAAGAAAGGGGATAGACAGGAGGCACTGAACTACAGGCCAGTGTCCCTAACCTGCATACCATGCAAGCTGATGGAGAAGATTGTGCGAAAAAAACTAGTGGAGCATCTGGAGCGAAGGAACTTTGTAACACAGCATCAACATGGGTTCAGGGATGGCAGGTCCTGCCTCACAGGGTTACTTGAATTCTACGACCAGGCAACAAAAATAAGGCAAGAAAGAGAAGGGTGGGCAGACTGCATATTTTTGGATTGTCAGAAAGCCTTTGATACAGTGCCACACAAGAGGCTAGTGCGAAAGATGGAGATGCAGGCTGGAGTGAGAGGGAAGGTACTCCGGTGGATAGAGGAATACCTAAGCAACAGGAGACAACGAGTCTGTGTGAGGGGTGAGGTCTCAGATTGGCGAGACGTTACAAGTGGAGTCCCGCAGGGGTCAGTCCTTGGACCTATACTGTTTCTGGTATATGTAAATGATCTCCCAGAGGGTATAGATTCGTTCCTCTCAATGTTTGCCGACGATGCAAAAATTATGAGGAGGATTGAAACAGAGGATGATAGTAGGAGGCTACAAGATGACCTGGATAGACTGAGTGAATGGTCCAACAAATGGCTGTTGAAGTTCAACCCGAGTAAATGCAAAGTAATGAAACTAGGCAGTGGAAACAGGAGGCCAGGCACAGGATACAGAATAGGAGATGAAGTACTTAATGAAACAGACAGAGAGAAAGATCTAGGAGTTGATATCACACCAAACCTGTCTCCTGAAGCCCACATAAAGAGAATAACGTCTGCGGCATATGCGAGGCTGGCTAACATCAGAACGGCGTTCAGGAACCCGTGTAAGGAATCATTCAGAATCTTGTACACCACATATGTAAGACCAATCCTGGAGTATGCGGCCCCAGCATGGAGCCCGTACCTTGTCAAGCACAAGACGAAGCTGGAAAAAGTCCAAAGGTATGCTACTAGACTAGTCCCAGAACTAAGAGGCATGAGTTATGAGGAAAGGCTGCGGGAAATGCACCTCACGACACTGGAAGACAGAAGAGTAAGGGGGGACATGATCACAACCTACAAAATCCTCAGGGGAATCGACCGGGTAAACAAGGACGAACTTTTCAACACTGGTGGGACGCGAACAAGGGGACACAGGTGGAAGCTGAGTACCCAAATGAGCCACAGAGACGTTAGAAAGAACTTTTTCAGTGTCAGAGTAGTTAGTAAATGGAATGCATTAGGAAGTGATGTGGTGGAGGCTGACTCCATTCACAGTTTCAAGTGTAGATATGATAGAGCCCAATAGGCTCAGGAATCTGTACACCAGTTGATTGACGGTTGAGAGGCGGGACCAAAGAGCCAGAGCTCAACCCCCGCAAGCACAATTAGGTGAGTACAATTAGGTGAGTACACACACACACACAGAAGTAAGCCTTTACCCCAAAAATGGGGCCTGGTGGGTGAGGGGACAGCGTTTGGGACTCATAATCCTATAGTCCGGGGGATCGATCCCCCGGCGATAGCGGAAAGAAATGGGCAGAGTTTCTTTCACCCTGATGCCCCCTGTTCACCTCGCAGTAAATAGGTACCTGGGAGTTAGACAGCCGCTACGGGCTGCTTCCTGGGGGTAAGTGTGTGTGAAAAAAAGGTTGACTGACAGTTGAGAGACGGGCCGAAAGAGCCAGAGCTCAACCCCCGCAAACACAACTAGGTGAATATACACACACAATCGGGAGGACTTCATTTGGACTTGACATTTTCGCCAAACCTGACCAAACTAAACTTCTATAACAATTTCAATGATAAATTACGAGAAACTTATATTTTGGTTATCACTGTTCTAACTATTCTAACTTGTCATGGAATTTTGTTATCCAATCTGTCAAAGCTGTATTGCAAATCTCTCAAATATGTACATATTAAAAATGCATGTATATATATATATATATATATATATATATATATATATATATATATATATATATATATATATATATATATATATATATATGTGTGTGTATACGTGTGTGTGTGTATACGTGTGTGTGTGTATACGTGTGTGTGTGTATACGTGTGTGTGTGTATACGTGTGTGTGTGTATACGTGTGTGTGTGTATACGTGTGTGTGTGTATACGTGTGTGTGTGTATACGTGTGTGTGTGTATACGTGTGTGTGTGTATACGTGTGTGTGTGTATACGTGTGTGTGTACTCACCTAGTTGTACTCACCTAGTTGTGTTTGCGGGGGTTGAGCTCTGGCTCTTTGGTCCCGCCTCTCAACCGTCAATCAACAGGTGTACAGATTCATGAGCCTATCGGGCTCTGTCATATCTACACTTGAAACTGTGTATGGAGTGAGCCTCCACCACATCACCCCCTAATGCATTCCATTTGTCAACCACTCTGACACTAAAAAAGTTCTTTCTAATATCTCTGTGGCTCATTTGGGCACTCAGTTTCCACCTGTGTCCCCTTGTGCGTGTTCCCCTTGTGTTAAATAGACTGTCTTTATCTACCCTATCAATCCCCTTCAGAATCTTGAATGTGGTGATCATGTCCCCCCTAACTCTTCTGTCTTCCAGCGAAGTGAGGTTTAATTCCCGTAGTCTCTCCTCGTAGCTCATACCTCTCAGCTCGGGTACTAGTCTGGTGGCAAACCTTTGAACCTTTTCCAGTTTAGTCTTATCCTTGACTAGATATGGACTCCATGCTGGGGCTGCATACTCCAGGATTGGCCTGACATATGTGGTATACAAAGTTCTGAATGATTCTTTACACAAGTTTCTGAATGCCGTTCGTATGTTGGCCAGCCTGGCATATGCCGCTGATGTTATCCGCTTGATATGTGCTGCAGGAGACAGGTCTGGCGTGATATCAACCCCCAAGTCTTTTTCCTTCTCTGACTCCTGAAGAATTTCCTCTCCCAGATGATACCTTGTATCTGGCCTCCTGCTCCCTACACCTATCTTCATTACATTACATTTGGTTGGGTTAAACTCTAACAACCATTTGTTCGACCATTCCTTCAGCTTGTCTAGGTCTTCTTGAAGCCTCAAACAGTCCTCTTCTGTTTTAATCCTTCTCATAATTTTAGCATCGTCCGCAAACATTGAGAGAAATGAATCGATACCCTCCGGGAGATCATTTACATATATCAGAAACAAGATAGGACCGAGTACAGAGCCCTGTGGGACTCCACTGGTGACTTCACGCCAATCGGAGGTCTCACCCCTCACCGTAACTCTCTGCTTCCTATTGCTTAGATACTCCCTTATCCACTGGAGCACCTTACCAGCTACACCTGCCTGTCTCTCCAGCTTATGTACCAGCCTCTTATGCGGTACTGTGTCAAAGGCTTTCCGACAATCCAAGATACGTGTATACGCGTGTGTGTGTATACGTGTGTGTGTGTATACGTGTGTGTGCATACGTGTGTGTGTGTATACGTGTGTGTGTGTATACGTGTGTGTGTGTATACGTGTGTGTGTGTGTGTGTGTGTGTGTGTGTGTGTGTGTGTGTGTGTGTGTGTGTGTGTGTGTGTGTGTTTATATATATATATATTCGTCATTTAAGTTTGAATACATGTGTGTAAAAATGTAATAGTGTATAGAGCCTCACCTATTTTGTTAAATAACATTAAACTATGTAAGGTCTATTCTACTAGGCCTGCTCCGTGCCCCTGTACCCATATACGCCCTGTGCAATTAATACCCATGTGCCCAATGCCCGTGTATCAGTGTAACCCTGCCCAGTACCACTGTAATCCTGCCCCTATATCATTGTATTCCTGTCCATGCACCACTGTAACCCCGGCTCATATTATCGTAACCTATATAACCCTATGTATCACCAACCTGTACCCTGTACCCTGTACCAATTGATGCGCCTTCCAGAGTAACTGCTGCTCCTCCCCCCTACCCCAGCACACCCCCAACAGGGCCACGACTGAACACTAGGAAAACACAATTCCCAATACAAGTGAGGCTTGCCACACACCCTAATGATGATGAGTTATAATGATGATATATAATGATGATAATCACCCTATAATGATGAGTTTACTGCTCAGTAAGTCATCTCTTTTCTTTCTGTTTTGGTGTTTAGCTCCTCTCCTCAGTTCCTCTTTCGTTCCCCTTATCTTCACCTACTTTCACTTCCCACCCACCCCCTCCTCCCTATTCTATTACTTATCCATCTGTCCCACCCCATATTCATTCCCGTCTTCCCCACCCCTCCCCTCTCCCACTTGCTTGTATATGCCGACTATGAACTATGTGTATATATATATATATATATATATATATATATATATATATATATATATATATATATATATATATATATATATATATATATATAAGGCACAACTCTCCTAAACACGAGAGTCAAGTATACAACTTTAGAACACTTTCCCACCGGGAGACTCGAACCCTAGCCAGCACAGAAGCCTTCCAGCAACTGGCATAACAGGTACGCCTTAACCCTATATATATATATATATATATATATATATATATATATATATATATATATATATATATATATATATATATATATTCTTAAGTAAGTCTAAGAATAACGCCTGTGGCAGGTGTGTGATGTTGGCTGACATGTGCAGGTGAGTGATGCTCAAACACACACACACACACACACACACACACACACACACACACACACACACACACACACACACACACACACACACACACACACACACGCACACACACACAACTAGCTGCTCAGGCTCCAGCGCTCACCACAAACTAAAAAAAACTTATAGAACCCAAAAAAATAAACAAAATAAAAACGGAACTTTGTAACAAACTTCTGTGTGTTTTATTTACCTCCTGTTTATCTGTTGCTGCCTTCTGTTTACTGATGACTTAGCCCCCCCCCCCCACCCCCTCCCTCCGCTGTGTTTTAAATGCTGTGAGAAATGGACAAAACAAATTTATATGAGCAGCTAAAAACAGGAAAAAATGTATTTGAACACAAAATTATTTTCTTATCCACAATCTATACCAAAAAGATTATGTGACAAAGACTCCAAACCTGGCCAGACAAGTTAAAACTTCAATCTAGAATTAGAAATCGCGTCACGAGACTCTAGGGTGACGTGACTTCCTGGGCAATGGACAGGCATAAATGGTGACATCCTCTCTGTCTGTGTGGCAGGCGACAACGGAGCATCCGCGCACGCGCGTATATATATATATATATATATATATATATATATATAACTGAAAACTCACACCCCAGAAGTGACTCGAACCCATACTCCCACAACTGGTATGTACAGGGACGCCTTAATCCGCTTGACCATCACGACCGGACATAAGGAAGTGATAGCCGAGGCTATAT
>NC_091157.1:17368544-17373544 GCF_040958095.1 Procambarus clarkii
GTTCTCGACTCCCAGTCAAACTTCCTGGGTTCGATCCCCGGAAGGGACAGAAATGCCTGAGGATGCTTCCTTTCACCTTATGCCTCGTTGGTAATTCACCTAGGTAACGCGTTGATATCATATGGATAACACAGATACGATCTGGATATCACACGCATAACACCTGATTAGCACTTAGGGTAAAAGATGGATATCACCTGAATAAAACCTGGATATCACCTGGATTACACATTAATCACACCTGGATAACACATGGATAATTCCTGATTAACACATGGATAACATTTGGATATCACCTGCATAACACATGAATTATACCTGAATATCACTTTAATAGCACTTTGATGACGCCTGGATATCACCTGGATAATTCCTGGGGTAATAGAACCCATTATCCGATTTTTTTTTTTTTGGGGGGGGAGGGTAGGTTGGTCAAAGTTTACCAAAAACAAGTTAATTAAAGTTTCCCCTTAACCTTTTTTCCCCAACTTTCTTTCAAGTTCTTTCCCCAAGTTTCCAACACATTCACTTAATTTTAATGTGGTCATTTGGCGTTCCCAAATCACTTTGAACCTCAAAAAAACTTTCCATTTTATCATCTTGTGCTTCAGTGCCTTCTGAACTTGTACTGTCTCCCCCTTGTAGTGTGTGTGTGTTTTGTTCCCTTGTAGTGTGTTTGTTAGGTGGTCTCGTAGTGTACTTGTTAGGTGATCTCGTAGAGTACTTGTTAGGTAGTGTGTACGAATGTTAGATAGTAAAGCAGTGTTCGCCTCGTAGCTCAACCGACTCATAACAGCAGAGGAGTGTGGAAGAACAGGAGCGAAAAATAATAACAAAGTATGGAAATAAGATACGATAAAGCAAGAGGGGGATAATGGAAAGGAAGAAAGGGAGATGGAGGAGGAGGAGGAGGAGAGAAGGAGATGATAGGAAAGAAGGGTGGAAGAGAGACGCGCTTATATATGAACACAAGAGCCCTCTCTAACCCCCTCCCCTCACATTCCCTCCACATGCTCCCCACACCCTGCCACCTGTCCCCCTCCACCCGCCACCTGTCCCCCTCCACCTGACACCTGTGTGAGCCCCTAAACACTCACCTGTCCACACTTAAGCTCACCAACATCTACACGCAAGTGTCCGCTAGTGGTGACACAATTGTCAAGAGGAAAGAGAGGAAATGTGGCAATGAAAAGGAGGAGAGGTGGAAGGAATGAAAGAGGCGGGGGAGGGGGGGGGGGGAGAAGGAGAGGATAGGAAGGGACAGGAAGAGAGAGGGTGGGCTCCACAGAAGAATAAACTCCCATTCGGAACATTCGGAGAGCACATTTGCATTACCTCCGCTGGGCCCAGCAGGAGAATGCATAAAGGCATCGTTAATTCTCCAGTTCTTCTGTTTTACCCCAGATAGTATTTTTGGTCGCTGTGTCTCACGCTGGTCTGAGGTCTTCTCCTCTTGTCTGTTGTTATTATTATTGTTAATATTAATATTAATTCACAAAGATTAATCACACTAACGTGACTGCACCAATCCGTGGCATCATTCGGCGTTCAATCCCCGATTGTCCAAGTGGTTGGGCACCATTCCTTCACGCTGTCCCATCCCAAATCCTTATCCTGGCTCCTTCCCAGTGTTATATAATCGTGATGGCCTGGAACTTTCTTCTGATAGTTCCCTTCCCTTCCTCTGCCATTTGTGTATATGCATGGCAGACTCACTCCCTCTTTTCGGGCTATTCACGCCCGTACCACCTCTTGGGTGGCTTAATCTTCATCAATCATTCTCTCATTTTATTCAATTCCAGCTCTTTCTCTTTTCCTCTCACTTTCTATCAGCCTCATCGTCTCTCACCCACACTTTCTCTTCCCTACTCTCCTCCCTCATGCTCTCTCCATCACTAAAGAACATATACCAGGACAGACATACACAAATCCTAACGTTTTCTACAAATATTAAAAAGTAGAGAATGGGCTGTTAAAAACTGGGACAGGTCAGGTATCTGATAACATATATGAAATTAGTATTTTAAAACCATTATTTAGCTGTATGCACTACACAGTGGGATACAAATTCACTTGATAAGGATGATTTCGGAGCTTAATTTACATTCTCTACAAAGAGGAAGAGAATGTAAATAAGAGTTTACAAATATCAATACAATATAGAAAGAAACAGTGGATTTGAATTGGATTATTTTAGATTCATCAAAGAACTGGGCAAATACTGGATTGAAAACCAGGCGGTTAAATTATGGAACAAATTATCGAGTGACATAATAGGTGATGTCATCATATCGTAATTTCAAACCGTAATTTAGACATATTTTAAGCGTGTGTGTATGTTTTAAGCGTAGTGTTTCTAACGTAATTTAGACATGTTCATGGGTTTTGGGTGGATGTAAATAGAAGCTGTGAAGGATGAGCCAATTGGTTGTCTGTAGTTTCTTTATTAATGATTTTATATTATCTCCTGTCGCTTAATCTCATTCATTATCACATCTCTCTCTTTCTCTCTCTCATCTTCTCTCTCTCTCACCCTCTCTCGTCTCCATCTCTGGGCGTCATTACTGCCCCATTGTCTTACCATTTTCCAAGCAATCATGTTCCATTCATCTTTCCTTATATCAGTCTAATGGCAATCCTGACGCGAGGTAAAATATTAGCTCAGTGGAGAGAGTCTGTCTATGAGAGAGCAAAGTTTGCGTCTCTCTTTCTCTCTCTCCTTAGTACGCCAAAAGTGTGACAAATGAAGATTGTGACATAAGAAAATTTTAAGAGGAATTATAATACCTTTTTAAATCTTAATGGTTCCTACAAAAAATGAAATAGGAAAATTTAAAGAGGACTCACTGAGTCACCAGAAGCCGAAGACGCAGCGTACATCTGGTAAAATGTGTTGGGCCTAACACCCTCACTTGAGTACCAAAATGGGTGATGATAATGCCGTAGAGTTTCGAAGGAATTGGTTCATGTTTAGCTCATTGTATTCCATTTACTTGTAATATATTAGTGGATGCAGTGGACCTGCTCCCTCGCCCCCCATTTGGCTCTCTGATTTGGATTAATTTTAAATAGTGGTGGTAGAGTGGGTCAACTTTTGTATTGGAAAACCCACTTTATTCAGGCTGAATTCTCACTCGTACCCTGGATTTAATTTCTTTAATTTTTTTAGCTATATATAAAATAATGTTTGCTCGAAGTTGTGGGCCTGACGCTTGGGGTTAGTCTCTCCAAACTTTGCAGGGTGACTGGTCGATGTTCGGGGATGGTCATAAGCGAGTCAGAGTCGACCTCTATACTCCTCATTTTTCATGAAAAGCAAATGATACTAATTTCCAATCAAGCCAAATGAAAGACACAATCCTCACTAGGATTATAAGGATGATGAGAGAGTGGTGAAAAGCAGAGAAGGGAGTGAAGGGTAGCGATGATGGAGAGGCGTTAGGAAGTTTGTGATGGGTAGGGAAGGAGGGAAAAAGGAAGGGGTAGTTAGTGATAAATAGCGAAGGTGATGGGCAAAGATGATGGTGATGATGGGCATTTAGCAGGTCGCGAGTTCAAGTCACTCGACTGCCTCAAAAAGATTTTCATTTATACATCACGAAATTGTGATTTCATTATATATATTATATACATGCATTTGTTTCTAAAAGCTTTCCCTTTCGAAGTGGTAAACAGCAAATTGGTAGTCAGTTGGCGCTATTGGACGGCCACAGGTGCAATAGACACTTAATTACTGACCTGCTGACGTGCCATTAAATCTGAGATAATGAGCCAATTTGCATCTCTCACAACACCTTCCCTCTCCTCTCTCTTTCTGTCTCTCTCTCCCTCCCTACCTCCTTCCTCTCTCTCTCTCCCACTTCCCGGTAAAGAACACTCAAAGATAGTTATACCAAACAAACGGGTCGTCACCCAGTTAGGATCACTCGCTGTCGCATGGACAATGAGGAGAATATAAAGTGAGATAACAAGAAATAAAAATTAATGTGAATTTAAGAGAGTGAATGTGAAACTTCTCCAGTGTTCGCGCCGTCAGTTACTGCATCGTGGTAGTTGACGTAGTTGTTGAAGCTGTTTCAGTAATATATATATATATATATATATATATATATATATATATATATATATATATATATATATATATAAACGCTCAGAATGCCGGCTACGAGACTAAACACGTGTACTTGCAGGACATCCAGTTGAATATACACACACACACACACACACACACACACACACACACACACACACACACACACACACACACACACACACACATACACATACACATACACACACACACACACACACACACACACACATTAGTCACACATTAGTCACACATTAGTCACACACACACACACACATATTAGTCTCGTAATATACAACCCTCCACCAAATGACAGGAGACCCAGTCAAGAATATGAAAACAACAACAAGGCAGTTAACACTATAATTGAGAGGGCAGCCTCTGCTGCCTGTAGAAATAGATCCCACCTGCTCATCATGGGCGACTTCAATCACGGAAAGATTGACTGGGAGAACAAGGAACCGCATGGAGGCGAGGATACGTGGAGAGCCAAACTATTGGAGGTGGTGACAAGCAACTTTTTAACGCAGCATGTCGGAGAACCCACAAGGATGAGAGGCAATGACGAACCAGCGAGACTCGACCTAGTCTTCACTCTGAACGACTCCGACATAAGAGAAATCGGTTTTGAGGACCCAGTAGGAATGAGCGACCACAGTGTACTGGTGTTTGAGTACTTGATTGAAGAAGGGTTATTGAACTCGAGGAGGGATACCGAAACCAAAAGGTTAGCATACCGAAAGGGAAACTATGAGGGGATAAGAAAATTCCTAACAGATATAGCATGGGAAACAGAGCTCAGGGGAAAGACGGCCCAAGATATGATGGATTACATCACGCAGAAGTGCAAGGACGCAGCAAACAAGTTTGTCCCAGTCCAAAAGGAAAACGGAGAAATGAAGATGAGAAA
>NC_091157.1:17386044-17414598 GCF_040958095.1 Procambarus clarkii
GCTATAATATAACGCCAGAATGCGTAACTGGTTTAATTAAATTCACCGTTGCTTTAAAGTTTAGAATTAACGTATAGAAATATATAGACCACTCTACGTTTTCTTTAATCACGAGCTGGTGACTTCTTAAGTAAATGCAGAGAAAGCGACCCACAACACTGTGGGAGCTGAAGCCGCCGGCGTCAGTACACAAAGAGACTCACTCACATGTACATTATTACCTAAAGTGCACTTACTCGTGCCTTTGTTTGTGCTTATAATAAGCTAAAACCTGAGTAATAAGTATAAACTTAGAGGAAATGTTCAATCCCATAATTTGGACTTGAAAGTATTCAAGTGCGTTAAGGAAAGTCGAATGAACTTCACCACATCACCACCAAGACAAAGTTTCTGACTCTGACACAACACAACAATGGCTAAGTAATTTGTAGTTCTGAAGGTACACACTTTGTCTCAGTATAATTACTTAGCCACAAACTACACGAGAAAAAACAGCTAATCAGACCTGGTTAAGACATAGAGCCACGCCTCTGAATATTACTAGATTTATATTTAAAGAATATCAATTAAATAACAGTTATGATATATATTTTATATAAATTAAGTTAGGCTATTAATGAAGTAATTATAACAGTCGTATCAGTCCAAAATAATGGAAATACTGGTGTGTAATTATTATTATGTAAATATTTTAAGTTACTTATGATATATGTACATGAGAGGAGATCAAGACGTAACCATCGCTTGTTTTATCTTGATCATTCCCTTTAGAATCATTCAGAGACTTAGAATCATCTAAGATTATAAGATGATAGAATCATCTTAATCATGTCTGGACACCTGGCAACTCAGCAGGACCAGGTAAGGCCTTATACTTGAGCTCTTCGTCAAATTATTAAATAATATAGTTTAAATTTGATCAATGGTGGTATTTTTAAAATCAAATACAAACTCAAAACTAACCATGACTAACAAGCTAACTAACCATGACTGATTATGGCTGACGTCGCCCCATTGTTGCAGATATACATCCACACGAGTGTGTGTGATCCACCAATGGTGGATACACCAGATCCATACTACTCTGGGTCAAGTTTGGATTTGGGCTTTAAGTCTATTATTTTAGGGAATGCTATTAAAACCACCACAATACGCTAAATAAATTTGCAAGAAATCTTATCAACATAATCGATTCGTTTCAGTAAAATCTGCCTTTTTTGGGACTGCATAAAAAGATAATCTGAAGCTCCGTGAATGTCTCCGAAGAATAGTGAGAACTCTGGCTTTATTGGGAAGATCTGTGAAAAACTCGGTAATTCACTGTCCTTCTCCACAGGTGGGTACAGGAGAAGAGGACTTCTGACTCCTGTTAACAGGCTGAGGGGCATTTCCATCCCATAGATCATGGTAAGCCTTACCCCTGACAGTTTTCTCCAGAATTCAACCGAGAAAAAAGAATAACAACCAGATACCTCATTACTGTTGGGTGAGCATGAGCAATAAGCTAAGGACTGGTGCCAAGTCGATCCCCCCCCCTCCCTCCCTGGCCAGGCCTCGATCCTGGACGACATCACCCTCGGGGCGAGTGTGTGGCCACTACTCCACCAGTGTCCTATACAGAGCTTAACATCTAATCTGTAACCCTCATACCTATGTTAAGAAAATTTACACACTCGCTCAGGTCCGAAATTTTCTCATTTTCAGCTAACAAGAAAATGGCGCTTGTCTCGTCCCCGACAAATTCCTCACTTCCTCAACGTAACATCATATTTGAACAATCTAAATTCAAGCCAAGAAAAAAAGGAGGGGATTTGTGTGCTATTTTTTGTGATGCATGAGAATGCTGGAGCGTGTAAACTGGGATTTTACATGGAAAAATAATGAAAACTGAAACACGAAACTACCAAAATGTTTGTGTGTGTGTGTGTTTGGGTGAGATCATATATATATATATATATATATATATATATATATATATATATATATATATATATATATATATATATATATATATATATATAACTGAAAACTCACACCCCAGAAGTGAGTTGTCCTGGGGACCATTCAGGCTTGTTCGCATATATATATATATATATATATATATATATATATATATATATATATATATATATATATATATATATATATATATATATATGCATAAGCAAGAGGCTCCATTAAGGAACATATAATCTCTTCCCATAACCAAACCATCGCCAGAGAAATCCTAGTAAACAACACAGAAATCATCGATAGATACAGCGATAGCAGGCGGCTTGACGTTTGCGAGGCACTACACATCAAGAAGTCAACACCAGCAATCAACAGCCAATTATTGCACAACTATATTCTACCCACCTCAAGACTCCGCTCCAATATAGAAGCATCAAGAAATATGGACCAATAGGCTTTCTACAAACACTTCTATTCAATACCCATTGTTTCTGTTCTGTCTTGTGTTGATACTTTTAATACCCTATTAATATCCCCTCTTGTTCTGTCTTGTGTTAATGCCACATCACCCCTCCCACCTCACTCAAATGTAGATATAAAATCAGAGATACGTAAGTTCTAATCAGTTGTGTATTTGTGAAGTCTTTGAAAATGTAATAAGTTTTACGAAACGTGCCCGTGTCGCGTCAGACTAGAAATAAAAAGGAATTTTGGAGAAGTGATTTTTGATTTACCTCCAACAGTGAAGCGTAATGTACGAAAGATTGAGAAAATTCGTGTTAGAATTATTAATCTTACTTTTTCGGTCATATTTAATAATATATATATATATATATATATATATATATATATATATATATATATATATATATATATATATATATTATAAACCTAGAAGGGGTACCACCTCTGGTGCAAGAGTAGAGACCCATAGCCTCGGAGAAGAAAATAAAGAGTACTCAGAGAAGACCTTATGGATCCTCACTGAACACTTTGATATTTTCTTCTTCTATATATATATTAGTAAAGGTGGAAGTTTGTGTATTTGTTTGTGTTAGTGAATGTGTAAGTGTGCGAAAGTGAGTGAGTGCGTGTGTCAACGTTTGTGCGTGCTTGCACTCAGCTAGTGATCAAATGGAAGCCTTACGGCCTCACCAGAAAGCCTCTAAGGACCGGAACCCTTTCTAAGACTCATTATAAGGAAAGTTTTAAGGGAAGGTAAAGTTCCAGAGGTCACAACTTTCACAATAGATGTTGTACGTGTTCTTTAAGCTTTAACTTTGTGTATGTCCGTGTCCGCGTGTTCTCCCCTGTTTGTACTCATTTGTGCCGGCAGGGTGGGGCTCTAGCTCTTGGACCCCGCTTTTCTAGCCGCTATTTGTCTAATGCAAGGACTTGTGACCTATTGCCCTGTCATTCATGCTTTTAAAGTTGTGAATTATATTTGCCTCTACAACCTGCTCCTTTAGGTTATTTCATTTACGTATCTCACTTATGTTGAAAATAAGATTTCTAGCTTCTCTATGACACATCAGAGTCCCAATCTTCCACCAGTGCGCCCTTGATCTACTGGTATGCATTGCATTGACCTATTGGAATTCATTTTCTGGTTCATCTGTGCCTCCAGCATCCCCCTTCCACGTGGCATCTGGCACTGCAGCTCCTGGTACGGAACGCTGCCTCTTTGTCCCACACTGTCAATTCCTCTTAACATCTTGTACGTCGTTATCATGTCCCCCACCCTCTCTGATTCGTCATTTCCTGCAAGGTGGTGAGAGTCAATGCCCGCTCAGCCTGCCACTGAATATGAGTTCCAGCAACTCAGGGACAAGTCTAGACGCGTATCTTTCTGCTTTCTACAACTTCAATCGTCTTGTTTCCTAGCTGTCTGGAATAACATTCAATATTATTAAAGTTTATACGTAATTATAAGTATATAAATAAGTATAAAATAAGCTTAATGAGATTATTTATATATTATAAATAAGCTCATTAAGTAGATCAGTTTCTAGGCCCAGGCTTCAGATAAGTTAATGTAAGGTAACGCTTGAGAGAGAGAGAGAGAGAGAGAGAGAGAGAGAGAGAGAGAGAGAGAGAGAGAGAGAGAGAGAGAGAGAGAGAGAGAGAGAGAGAGAGCGAGAGCGAGAGAGAGAGAGAGAGAGAGAGAGAGAGAGAGAGGCCAATGAGTGGATGGGGGAAATGAACACTAGAGGAGAGAGAGACAGAAAGAGACGGAGAAAGCACCATAGGATAGCAGTAAATTGATAAATGGTAAATTTCATGCAGAGCCGAGGACAGACAACCTGCCGCAGGGAGCAGGTGTCCCCGAGACGGTAAGCCTGACCTGGTGAGTGGGGGACGGTGCCCTTAAGTCTGCTGCTCATCCCTGTTCAGAAGCAACACTCCACCATCCCGGACCTCAGCTGGTGGTCGACTGCCTGCCTCCCAGACTGAGGGAGACAGAACACAATATGTAGCAATCATGTTACCACTTGTAACTGTCCCCTGAACCAACGAAGGCATTGTTCCACTGATCAACAAGGCTATTAGGGGAGGCACAAAGGTGTTACATCTTACTTATTCTCCATAGCCACTCTTAGGTAAGCACTGTTACGTTGGTGCTCGCATGAGGTGGAATACAAGGAGAAGATGGAGGGGTAGATGGAAGGGTAGATGAAGTCACTTCAATCTACCGGTTCAGGTTCACTAAGACGTCCCTGGAATAAGGGCATAGAAGGATATAGACGAAATAGATGAAGAGAAAGACCCACAGAGGAAGAAAGGGGCAGAGAAGAAAAATAAGAGGCGCCAGTTTACAAGCAGAATAGTGAAAATAGCAGAGGAAAGGGGAAGGTAAAACACTTGATTATGATACGGAGGTGTAATGGAGAACGATGGAAAGGAGACAAAGAGAGAGAGGGAAGACATATATATATATATATATATATATATATATATATATATATATATATATATATATATATATATATGTGTGTGTGTGTGTGTGTGTGTGTGTGTGTGTGTGTGTGTGTGTGTGTGTGTGTGTGTGTGTGTGTGTGTAAATCACGAAAATTAACACGTGATGAAGAATGTGACAGTGTCAGACCACGGAGGAGGAATTGAAACTGAAATTTCCTTAAGTGCTTTCGTATATTAATAAAACTTCAGAAGGAATAAAGAATGTATTAATATATATTATATATATATAAATATATATATATATATATATATATATATATATATATATATACATATATATATATATATATATATATATATATATATATATATATATATATATATATATATATATATATATAACTGAAAACTCACACCCCAGAAGTGACTCGAACCCATACTGCCAGGAGCAACGCAACTGGTATGTACAGGGACGCCTTAATCCGCTTGACCATCACGACCGGACAAAAGGAAGTGATGTGAGGTGTGTGGGGTGTGAGTTTTCAGTTGTATATAGTCCTGGGGACCATTCAGGCTTGTTTGCATTTGTGTTCCTCATGTGTGCCCCAAAGAATGAGGTGATTTGATAAAATGCTATGCCCAAGATTACCATCCGAGTGCCGGCGGGGAAGTGGTTCAAATAGCTTCGGCTATCACTTCCTTTTGTCCGGTCGTGATGGTCAAGCGGATTAAGGCATGAAAACTATCTATTACTCAATTTAGACCAATTAGTTCTCTCTCTCGAAAGCCCTCACACAGTCAAGCAGAGACGCTCGCATTCCTAAGCTGTAGATATTTTCTTTTAAACAACAATGAGAGGCAAGAACCAACACTAACGACTCACGGATTACTAATACCATATACAATACCAATACATATATTATGCCCATTACATGAAGAGCTTTCCATTACCATATAAATACCATTTTAAACAGAAAGGGAAGTGTTTAATGATCAAATATAATCGCCTTTTTATTTTACCAGCATACATCTGCACCGGTATACCCCTGCATAAGTATACTCCTGCACCAGTATACCCTTGCACCAGTATACCCCTGCACCAGTGTACCCTGCACCAGTATACCCCTGCAGTAAGAGCTCACATATGTGTCTGGTCACAGGTGGTATAAGTTACCCTTGGGGGCGGTATACCCAATGATGCATCCAGGGCTGAGAGCGGCTATTATCACCCAGTGTCATGTGAAGAATATCAACGTGTGTGTACTCACCTAGTACTCACCTAGTTGTGTTTGCGGGGGTTGAGCTCTGGCTCTTTGGTCCCGCCTCTCAACCGTCAATCAACAGGTGTACAGATTCATGAGCCTATCGGGCTCTGTCATATCTACACTTGAAACTGTGTATGGAGTCAGCCTCCACCACATCACTTCCTAGTGCATTCCATTTGTCAACCACTCTGACACTAAAAAAGTTCTTTCTAATATCTCTGTGGCTCATTTGGGCACTCAGTTTCCACCTGTGTCCCCTTGTGCGTGTTCCCCTTGTGTTAAATAGACTGTCTTTATCTACCCTATCAATCCCCTTCAGAATCTTGAATGTGGTGATCATGTCCCCCCTAACTCTTCTGTCTTCCAGCGAAGTGAGGTTTAATTCCCGTAGTCTCTCCTCGTAGCTCATACCTCTCAGCTCGGGTACTAGTCTGGTGGCAAACCTTTGAACCTTTTCCAGTTTAGTCTTATCCTTGACTAGATATGGACTCCATGCTGGGGCTGCATACTCCAGGATTGGCCTGACATATGTGGTATACAAAGTTCTGAATGATTCTTTACACAAGTTTCTGAATGCCGTTCGTATGTTGGCCAGCCTGGCATATGCCGCTGATGTTATCCGCTTGATATGTGCTGCAGGAGACAGGTCTGGCGTGATATCAACCCCCAAGTCTTTTTCCTTCTCTGACTCCTGAAGAATTTCCTCTCCCAGATGATACCTTGTATCTGGCCTCCTGCTCCCTACACCTATCTTCATTACATTACATTTGGTTGGGTTAAACTCTAACAACCATTTGTTCGACCATTCCTTCAGCTTGTCTAGGTCTTCTTGAAGCCTCAAACAGTCCTCTTCTGTTTTAATCCTTCTCATAATTTTAGCATCGTCCGCAAACATTGAGAGAAATGAATCGATACCCTCCGGGAGATCATTTACATATATCAGAAACAAGATAGGACCGAGTACAGAGCCCTGTGGGACTCCACTGGTGACTTCACGCCAATCGGAGGTCTCACCCCTCACCGTAACTCTCTGCTTCCTATTGCTTAGATACTCCCTTATCCACTGGAGCACCTTACCAGCTACACCTGCCTGTCTCTCCAGCTTATGTACCAGCCTCTTATGCGGTACTGTGTCAAAGGCTTTCCGACAATCCAAGAAAATGCAGTCCGCCCAGCCCTCTCTTTCTTGCTTAATCTGTGTCACCTGATCGTAGAATTCTATCAAGCCTGTAAGGCAAGATTTACCCTCCCTGAATCCATGTTGGCGATTTGTCACGAAGTCCCTTCTCTCCAGATGTGTTACCAGTTTTTTTCTCACGATCTTCTCCATCACCTTGCATGGTATACAAGTCAAGGACACTGGCCTGTAGTTCAGTGCCTCTTGTCTGTCGCCCTTTTTGTATATTGGGACCACATTCGCCGTCTTCCATATTTCTGGTAGGTCTCCCGTCTCTAGTGATTTACTATACACTATGGAGAGTGGCAAGCAAAGTGCCTCTGCACACTCTTTCAGTACCCATGGTGAGATCCCATCTGGACCAACCGCCTTTCTAACATCCAGATCCAGCAGGTGTCTCTTGACCTCCTCTCTCGTAATTTCGAACTCCTCCAAGGCCGCCTGGTTTACCTCCCTTTCTCCTAGCACAGTGACCTCACCCTGTTCTATTGTGAAGACCTCCTGGAACCTCTTGTTGAGTTCTTCACACACCTCTCTGTCATTCTCTGTATACCTGTCCTCGCCTGTTCTAAGTTTCAATACCTGTTCTTTCACTGTTGTTTTCCTTCTGATGTGACTGTGGAGTAGCTTTGGTTCGGTCTTGGCTTTGTTTGCTATATCATTTTCAAAATTTTTCTCTGCTTCTCTTCTCACCCTGACGTACTCATTCCTGGTTCTCTGGTATCTCTCCCTGCTTTCTGGTGTTCTGTTATTCCGGAAGTTCCTCCACGCCTTTTTGTTCAGTTTCTTCGCTTCCATACATGCCCTATTATACCATGGATTCTTCTGTTGCTTCTCGGATTTTTCCCTTTGGGCCGGGATGAACCTGTTTACTGCCTCCTGACACTTTTGGGTAACATAGTCCATCATACCCTGTACAGACTTGTCTCTGAGGTCTGTGTCCCAAGGTATTTCACTTAGGAAACTTCTCATCTGTTCATAATTCCCCTTTCGGTATGCCAGCCTTTTGATTCCTAGTTCTTTTTGGGGGGAGATAAGTCCTAGCTCTACCAGGTACTCAAAGTTCAATACACTGTGGTCACTCATTCCCAAGGGCGCTTCCATCTTAACTTCCCTTATATCCCATTCATTTAGGGTAAATATCAAATCAAGCATTGCTGGTTCATCTTCTCCTCTCATTCTTGTTGGCTCTTTGGTATGCTGGCTTAGAAAGTTTCTTGCTGCCACGTCCAGCAGCTTAGCTCTCCATGTTTCTGGTCCTCCATGCGGGTCTCTGTTCTTCCAATCTATCTTCCCATGGTTGAAGTCTCCCATAATTAGTAGTCCAGATCCATTCCTGCTAGCAACAGAAGCTGCTCTTTCTATTATGTTAATGGTGGCCATGTTGTTTCTATCATATTCCTGTCTAGGTCTTCTGTCATTTGGTGGTGGATTATATATGACTGCGACTATAATTTTTTTCCCTCCATTTGTTACAGTACCTGCTATGTAGTCACTGAAACCTTCACAGCCCTGAATATCCATCTCCTCAAAATCCCAGCCTTTTCTTACCAGCAGAGCTACACCACCCCCACCTCTTCCTTCCCTCTCTTTCCGCATAACATAATAGTCCTGTGGAAACACTGCATTTGTTATTGTTTTCGTGATCTTTGTTTCTGTGAGGGCTATTATGTCTGGGTTTTCCTCTAGTACCAGTTCTCCAAGCTCATTTGCTTTATTTGTAATTCCATCTATGTTAGTGTACATCGCTTTGAGGCTCACTTTCTTCTGTCCCTTCTCAAATCGCCTCCTTGGTGAGTGTTCTGCTGGTGGGGGAGGCTGTTCCATGGGTGTGAGGACCTGTGAGGTGGGTAACAGGATCTCAGAGGATACTGGAATGCGGGGCGGGGGATCCAGTGAAGGGGGAGGGACAGGGAGGGTATGGGGTGAAAGGGGAGGGAGGACGGGAAGGAAAGGGGGGGAGGGAGGACTCAGGAGGAGGGGAGGGGTAGAAGGGTGGGGATTGGGTGTGGGGGGAGGGAGATTTGGCTGAACTTTTGAGTGGGGGCAGGGAGGGTTTGGGGTAGGGGGGTTTTCTATGCAGAGGAGGGAAGCGGGGTTGTCCTCCCTTCTGGTGTTACTGGGTAGCTGGTTGTGGGTTCCCCCCTCGCCTCCCACCCCCCCCCCCTGTGTGTGTGTGTGTGTGTGTGTGTGTGTGTGTGTGTGTAGTGTGGGTGTGTGTGTATGTGTGTGTGTGTACTCACCTAATTGTACTCACCTAATTGTGCTTGCGGGGGTTGAGCTCTGGCTCTTTGGTCCCGCCTCTCAACCGTCAATCAACTGGTGTACAGATTCCTGAGCCTATTGGGCTCTATCATATCTACATTTGAAACTGTGAATGGAGTCAGCCTCCACCACATCACTTCCTAATGCATTCCATTTGCTAACTACTCTGACACTGAAAAAGTTCTTTCTAACGTCTCTGTGGCTCATTTGGGTACTCAGCTTCCACCTGTGTCCCCTTGTTCGCGTCCCACCAGTGTTGAAAAGTTCATCCTTGTTTACCCGGTCGATTCCCCTGAGGATTTTGTAGGTTGTGATCATGTCCCCCCTTACTCTTCTGTCTTCCAGTGTCGTGAGGTGCATTTCCCGCAGCCTTTCCTCATAACTCATGCCTCTTAGTTCTGGGACTAGTCTAGTAGCATACCTTTGGACTTTTTCCAGCTTCGTCTTGTGCTTGACAAGGTACGGGCTCCATGCTGGGGCCGCATACTCCAGGATTGGTCTTACATATGTGGTGTACAAGATTCTGAATGATTCCTTACACAGGTTCCTGAACGCCGTTCTGATGTTAGCCAGCCTCGCATATGCCGCAGACGTTATTCTCTTTATGTGGGCTTCAGGAGACAGGTTTGGTGTGATATCAACTCCTAGATCTTTCTCTCTGTCTGTTTCATTAAGTACTTCATCTCCTATTCTGTATCCTGTGCCTGGCCTCCTGTTTCCACTGCCTAGTTTCATTACTTTGCATTTACTCGGGTTGAACTTCAACAGCCATTTGTTGGACCATTCACTCAGTCTATCCAGGTCATCTTGTAGCCTCCTACTATCATCCTCTGTTTCAATCCTCCTCATAATTTTTGCATCGTCGGCAAACATTGAGAGGAACGAATCTATACCCTCTGGGAGATCATTTACATATACCAGAAACAGTATAGGTCCAAGGACTGACCCCTGCGGGACTCCACTTGTGACGTCTCGCCAATCTGAGACCTCACCCCTCACACAGACTCGTTGTCTCCTGTTGCTTAGGTATTCCTCTATCCACCGGAGTACCTTCCCTCTCACTCCAGCCTGCATCTCCAACTTTCGCACTAGCCTCTTGTGTGGCACTGTATCAAAGGCTTTCTGACAATCCAAAAATATGCAGTCTGCCCACCCTTCTCTTTCTTGCCTTATTTTTGTTGCCTGGTCGTAGAATTCAAGTAACCCTGTGAGGCAGGACCTGCCATCCCTGAACCCATGTTGATGCTGTGTTACAAAGTTCCTTCGCTCCAGATGCTCCACTAGTTTTTTTCGCACAATCTTCTCCATCAGCTTGCATGGTATGCAGGTTAGGGACACTGGCCTGTAGTTCAGTGCCTCCTGTCTATCCCCTTTCTTGTATATCGGGACTACGTTAGCTGCTTTCCAAGTATCTGGCAGTTCCCCTGTTGCCAGTGATTTGTTATACACTATGGAGAGTGGTAGGCTCAGTTCTCTTGCTCCTTCCTTTAGAACCCAAGGGGAGATTCCATCTGGGCCTATAGCCTTCGTCACGTCCAACTCTAGTAAACACTTCCTTACTTCCCCACTGGTAATCTCAAACTCTTCCAGTGGTTCCTGGTTAGCTATTCCCTCACTTACCTCTGGAATTTCTCCTTGTTCTAAGGTGAAGACCTCCTGGAATTTCTTATTCAATTCCTCACACACTTCCTTGTCATTTGTAGTGAATCCTTCCGCCCCTATCCTTAATCTCATAACCTGTTCCTTTACTGTTGTTTTTCTCCTAATGTGGCTATGCAACAATTTAGGCTGAGTCTTTGCCTTGCTTGCGATGTCATTTTCGTATTGTCTTTCTGCCTCTCTTCTCATCCTGACATATTCATTCCTGGCATTCTGGTATCTTTCTCTGCTCTCCAGTGTCCTGTTATTCCTATAGTTTCTCCATGCCCTTTTACTTTGCTGCTTAGCTAGCCTACATCTTTGATTAAACCATGGGTTTCTCATCTTCATTTCTCTGTTTTCCTTTTGGACTGGGACAAACTTGTTTGCTGCGTCCTTGCACTTCTGCGTGATGTAATCCATCATATCTTGGGCCGTCTTTCCCCTGAGCTCTGTTTCCCATGCTATATCTGTTAGGAATTTTCTTATCCCCTCATAGTTTCCCTTTCGGTATGCTAACCTTTTGGTTTCGGTATCCCTCCTCGAGTTCAATAACCCTTCTTCAATCAAGTACTCAAACACCAGTACACTGTGGTCGCTCATTCCTACTGGGTCCTCAAAACCGATTTCTCTTATGTCGGAGTCGTTCAGAGTGAAGACTAGGTCGAGTCTCGCTGGTTCGTCATTGCCTCTCATCCTTGTGGGTTCTCCGACATGCTGCGTTAAAAAGTTGCTTGTCACCACCTCCAATAGTTTGGCTCTCCACGTATCCTCGCCTCCATGCGGTTCCTGTGTGTGTGTGTGTGTGTGTGTGTGTGTGTGTGTGTGTGTGTGTGTGTGTGTGTGTGTGTGTGTGTGTGTGTGTAGTGTGGGTGTGTGTGTATGTGTGTGTGTGTGTGTAGTGTGTGTGTGTGTGTGTGTGTGTGTAGTGTGGGTGTGTGTGTGTGTGTGTGTGTGTGTGTGTGTAGTGTGGGTGTGTGTGTATGTGTGTGTGTGTGTGTGTGTGTAGTGTGGGTGTGTGTGTGTGTGTGTGTGTGTAGTGTGGGTGTGTGTGTGTGTGTGTGTGTGTGTGTGTGTGTGTGTGTGTGTGTAGTGTGGGTGTGGGTGTGTGTGTGTGTGTGTGTGTGTGTGTGTGTGTGTGTGTGTGTGTGTGTGTGTAGTGTGTGTAGTGTGTGTGTGTGTGTGTGTGTGTGTGTGTGTGTGTGTGTGTGTGTGTGTGTGTGTGTGTGTGTGTGTGTGTGTGTAGTGTGGGTGTGTGTGTGTGGGTGTGTGTGTGTGTGTGTGTGTGTGTGTGTGTGTGTGTGTGTGTGTGTACTCACCTAGTTGTGCTTGCGGGGGTTGAGCTCTGGCTCTTTGGTCCCGCCTCTCAACTGTCAATCAACTGATGTACAGATTCCTGAGCCTACTGGGCTCTATCGTATCTACATTATAAACTGTGTATGGAGTCTAACTCCACTGCCTGACGCTTCTGTTCCTCTCAGATGGTGGAGATCTTCCTTCAGCATCTGGGAGCTGATTAGTGTCTAGAACCTTTGTAGTTTATATATCTGGAACCTTTCACTGAAGGAGCCGGATATTTCCTGGCTTCAGTCTGTCCTCCGGGGAGAAGGTGAGGGAAGAGAAAGAGGGGTGACAGGGGAGAGAAGGAGGGGTGACAGGGGAGAGAAGGAGGGGTGAGAGGGGAGAGAGATGGGTTAGGAGGGGAGACAACACAGAAAACGGATAGGAGGTGATGTATTGTGTTTGTTAGACGCGACTGTTGTAAATACCAGGCCACGGGGATGGCCAGGAGGTTGGTCCTCTTTCTGGGCGCCACCACGAGGAGGAGGAGGAGGTGGTGCAGGAGGTGTAGGAGGTGGTGCAAGAGGAGGGTGGAGGGAAGAGTAGTGTGGAGGAAACAGGAGGACAGAGAGAGAGGGTCGGTGGAAAGAATAATCCTACCTGGAGAGGGTTCTAGGAGTTGTTCTACTCCCCAAGCCTGGCCAAGAGCCAGGCTCGACTTGTGAGAGCTTGGTCCAACAGGCTGTTGCTTGGCGCGGCCCGCATGCCAGCATATCCACCACAGCGCCTAGTTGGTCCGGCACTTCTTGTACAAAACTGTCCAGTTTTTATCTTGAAGACTTTACCTTTTGTTCCGGTAATATTTCTTATACTGGGAGGATGTTGAACAACTGTCGACCTCTGATGTTCATACAGTGTTCTCTGATTGTGCCTATGGCACCTCTACTGGTTCTATCCTGCACTTCCTGCCATATCGTTCGCTACAGTATGTTGTTATGTGACTGTGAAAATTTGGGACCTGACCCTCCAGCATTTTCCATGTGTATATATTATTTGATATCTCTCTCGTCTCCTTTCTAGGGAGTACATTTTGAAAGATGTAGAGGTTTCGCAAGTAGTTGCAAAATTGCTTGTTCAATCATGGCCCATAATTGATATCTCTGACTGGGCCCCTGTAGCAGGTATCAAACCGGAGGGGATCACACCATGCGCCCAGAACTGTACCAACTATCCACTATAACATATCTATAGCCTCTCTCTCTAATCCTTAACCACAAAAGAAGGATAAGAACAGAAGAAGGAAAACGAAGGGAATAAGAAAGTATAAAGCAATGAAGAGAGTGAAAGTAGAGAGAAATAAGGAAGAAGAAGAGATAGCAATAACAGAGGAGGGGAGGAGGAGGCAGACAAGAACTCCAGCACAAGGCATAACAAAAAGGTTGTTTCCTAACCCTGAAATATGAGTGCCACACTTGCGGCTCTGTATATGGGTTGTGTAATCATGCTAACAGTGTGGAGATGGGGTTTGGTTCATAAATATGGTGGTGGTGGTTGGCGAGGATTGCATTTCATGCTCTGTTTGTATTCGTGTATGCGTGTGTGTTTGTTTGCTGGGAATGAGCTCCAGCTGCTCCCCCTCCCCCCCCCCCCCACCACCACCACTCAAAAAACAATTATCAAATCGTTTTTTTAATGTACATTTAAAACTGTGGATGGAGTTTGCCTCCAATGCCGTCAGTTTGGGTGCGTTCGGAGGCTTTTTTTTTTCCTTTTCAATGTGTTTCAATCCTGGTGTCTCCTTGTTGTGCTCAAGGTGTTTGAGTCATTAGACAGTCATTCTCAAGGTGTTTGTGTCATTAGACAGTCATTCTGAAGGTGAGTCATTAGACAGTCATTCTCAAGGTGTTTGTGTCATTAGACAGTCATTCTCCAGGTGTTTGTGTCATTAGACAGTCATTCTGAAGGTGAGTCATTAGACAGTCATTCTCAAGGTGTTTGAGTCATTAGACAGTCATTCTCAGGGTGTTTGAGTCATTAGACAGTCATTCTCAAGATGATTGAGTCATTAGACAGTCATTCTCAAGGTGTTTGAGTCATTAGACAGTCATTCTCAAGGTGTTTGTGTCATTAGACAGTCATTCTCAAGGTGTTTGTGTCATTAGACAGTCATTCTCAAGGTGTTTGTGTCATTAGACAGTCATTCTCAAGGTGTTTGTGTCATTAGACAGTCATTCTCAAGGTGTTTGTGTCATTAGACAGTCATTCTCAAGGTGTTTGAGTCATTAGACAGTCAAGGCAAGTGTGTGATAAATTGGACTCGACACGATTCGACAGAGCCCGTTTTCTGCCTGTTAAACCCATATATATTAATGTTAGTTTATGATATCTGGTCTTCTGTTGGGCTTTTCTCGGTTAAGTTAAATAAGGATAGGTGAGGTTACGTAGGGTTTAGTTCATGTTAAGTTAAATTTGGATAAGTTGGGGAAGGTTGTGTAGGTTTTAAAGTCCATTGGTGAACCGTCTTGAATACGATGTGTATCTGATGGATGTTGTTGTTGTTAAAGATTCGCTATGGCACGGGCTATGGGCTATGGTGAGGTATGGTGGCTATGGGCTATGGTGAGCCCATAGATCTGATGGAATTACCATATTCTTTGTGTGATGCAATACCTCCAGGTTAGTCATGAGGGAAGGAAGCATAGTGAAGCTAACTGGTAATCCCTAGGATGTGCATTTATTGTTTTTAATATAATTATTATATTACTGTTCAATGTAGCTATTGTTATTGCTGTTATTCCTATAATAATGTTTATTATTTATATATTATATCATTATTATTATTGAGATTATATTGGATTATAATTATTTGTATTTATATTATTTGCATTAATATTATTTCTAATACAAATATTGTTAATTGTATTACTATTTTTAAACAATATTTTAGTTGGGATGGTTAATGTAATTATAGATAATTAGTAAATTATTTAATTAAAAAGTAATCGTCCTCTCTCTCTCTCTCTACTGGAGCAACATCAACACACAACTCACTATCGCCCCCAGAACCACCTCTACGACCTGGCCCTCTACGACCTGGCCCTCTACGACCTGGCTCTCTACGACCTGGCTCTCTACGACCTGGCCCTCCACGACCTGGCCCTCTACGACCTGGCCCTCTACGACCTGGCTCTCTACGACCTGGCTCTCTACGACCTGGCCCTCTACGACCTGGCCCTCCACGACCTGGCCCTCTACGACCTGGCTCTCCACAACATCGCCCTCTTGAGCCAACCTCGACCTACTGCCCTCAACATAAGCCTCCCTCATATCGTTCCTTCAAAGTCTCTCTCCTTCCTGTCACTCTCTCTCTCTCTCTCTCTCTCTCTCTCTCTTTATCCCTCTCATTCCCTATTCTCTCCTCTCCCTCCCCAATTATCCACCTCCCTCTGCGATCCTCCTCTTAACTTTCATCCACCTACTCCTCCCCCCCCTTCTCTCCCCCTCCCATTCCTCCATCCCCCACAATCACAATTCGTCAAGCACAACATGCTCCCCGCCTCCCTAGAGAGTGCTGGGCGGGGCGCTGAAGAAAATAGCTGGTGAAGAAGGCGCAGAAGAGTCGGCCCGTGGACGTCGTGGTCTGTCTATCTGTCTGTATGTCCGTCTATCGGGATCGTGTTTACCTAATTCTGTGGTACAAGGTCTCGTAAGGACCTCTCGTTCTAACTACAAGTGGTAGTTAGCACGGTACGCTGGTGACCATAACGTACCATATAGTTAAGAGGACGGGTTGGGTTAACAGACCTGTCTTACATTTCTGGTACAGTTAATGGTTACAGCTCTCTGGGAACCTCTTGCGTCGTTAATATACCCTAGGAACTGTTTCTCTTGCGAGTTGAAACCGGGGGGGGGGGGGAAGGAATTATCAAGGGAAAGCGCCAGGCCATTACGACTGTATAGCACTGGGAAGGGGGCAGGATAAGGATTTGGGATGGGACGGGGGAAAGGAATGGTGCCCCAACCACTTGGACGGTCGGGGATTGAACGCCGATCTGCATGGAGCGAGACCGTCGTTCTACCGTCCAGCCCAAGTGGTTGAGGAGGGGGGAGGAGCTGAAGGGTATACTCTTCTATCATATAACGCTATGCTATGTTGATGCCCTAAACGCTATGCGTGCTAGTGGGTGTACTAGAATGTAAGAACTCTTGTATATAGATAAAATAAATAAATAACTGGAGGGCGAGTAACTGAACTGTGGTTGTGTTTTCCCGCAGACTTCTTACCCTCTGCTCACTTGCCGCCCGGCCCTCCGACTCCTACATCATCTCTTGCACCTTGGAAGTCTTGCTAACTTTAGTCTCCGCCAACTGCATGAACAATGTGCCAAACGTGTCACAAAAAATCTTCAATTGTTCACGTGGAATCTTGAGAAGTGTTTACTGTTTGACCTATTGATGTACACTGGTGCCAACAGTATTGATGTACACTGGTGCCAACAGTATTGATGTACACTGGTGCCAACAGTATTGATGTACACTGGTGCCAACAGCATTGATGTACACTGGTGCCAACAGTATTGATGTACACTGGTGCCAACAGTATTGATGTACACTGGTGCCAACAGTATTGATGTACACTGGTGCCAACAGCATTGATGTACACTGGTGCCAACAGTATTGATGTACACTGGTGCCAACAGCATTGATGTACACTGGTGCCAACAACATTGATGTACACTGGTGCCAACAGTATTCATGTACACTGGTGCCAACAGCATTGATGTACACTGGTGCCAACAGCATTGATGTACACTGGTGCCAACAGTATTGATGTACACTGGTGCCAACAGTATTGATGTACACTGGTGCCAACAGCATTGATGTACACTGGTGCCAACAGCATTGATGTACACTGGTGCCAACAGTATTGATGTACACTGGTGCCAACAGTATTGATGTACACTGGTGCCAACAGCATTGATGTACACTGGTGCCAACAGTATTGATGTACACTGGTGCCAACAGTATTGATGTACACTGGTGCCAACAGTATTGATGTCCACTGGTGCCAACAGTATTGATGTCCACTGGTGCCAACAGTATTGATGTACACTGGTGCCAACAATATTGATGTACACTGGTGCCAACAGTATTGATGTACACTGGTGCCAACAGTATTGATGTACACTGGTGCCAACAGTATTGATGTACACTGGTGCCAACAGTATTGATGTACACTGGTGCCAACAGTATTGATGTACACTGGTGCCAACAGTATTGATGTACACTGGTGCCAACAGTATTGATGTACACTGGTGCCAACAGTATTGATGTACACTGGTGCCAACAGTATTGATGTACACTGGTGCCAACAGTATTGATGTACACTGGTGCCAACAGCATTGATGTACAACGGGTGCCAACAGCATTGATGTTCTGTGGCCTGCAGGAACTAGACTTGAACTTGACAGGAACTTTTAACTTGTTTTTAAACAAGTTAACAACCACAATGTATACTGTGAATACATATACTATGACTTCATAACAATAGCGCCTTCTCTTCATAATTACCCTAATAAACCGCCACCTCTCACCCACTTGCTGTTATTGTGCTACTAAGACCCAATCCACCTACTTTCGATAGTACCTTGACTTTGATGCTCTGCATCAGTCTTCCTGGTTACACTCTAAGCTCCTACTTTAGTTCCAGGTCCCTCTTTTGGTAAATCAAGGGCAACCAGGTCCCTCTCTTGCTATCTTTAGGACTTTAATGATCGTCTTTAGCTAATACAGAGATTGCTAAACCCTTCTTCAGTTTGTTGTGGGACATCCAGATACCAGTTTCTAACTCAGGGAACACTGTGACTCTCTCTAGCTACCTCAGGAACTACCAGATCCCTGTGTAGTTGACCTTTTGATTACTGGAACTACTTTCTAGAAAATTATATACTGAGCTTCTCTAGCTGCCTCCAGGACAACATAGGACCTCACAAACTATATTAACACTAGAATCCTCTTTCTGGAAACTCTATGACTCCTAGAACCCGCTTAGGCTAACTGTATGACTCTTAGACCGTATCTAGCTAACACAAGGATGCAAAAACATTCGTCCACACAGTAATTAGAGCAATATACATATATAGAGTCATTCACTCCCAGAGTTTGGTTAATATGCATATATTATGTCGCTCCTGAGGCGTCGTATCTCCTTCAGTATCGGTCAAAACTCTCCTTTGACTTGGCCAAAACTCCTGCTCGCGTTGGCCAAAACTCCCGCTCGCGCTGGCCTAAACTCTCACTAGCATCGTCAGTCGAGTCCGAATTTTTTTTGTCACATATCAATAAGAGAATGAAGAAATATCCTAAATTAACAAATACTGAACAAGGTTTGGATAAGATTTTCAATATATCCAGAGAGTGATTTTACAGGAGGAGGAAATAGCTCTGGCTTAACTAACTTGACCCCTAAACCTAACTTAACATAGCATAACTTAACCTACCCTAACCTAACCTACCGCGAGGTTCCAACATTTAGGGGCGATCAGTAGCCGTCATGTTGAACTGAGGTTAACGACTCCCGGTACATACGCAGTAGCCTAATTACCGTTAATATAGCCACTAAAACATATTGAATATACGTGCAATACGTAATTTATAACTACAGCATGATAGAGAAATACAAAATGTTTTGTAAATTTAAAAATTATTTTAAATTTCCTTTGATTTTGATGTTACATTGGAATTGAATCCGGTAACATCCCCTCAACACCCTACAGGACCCCCATCCCCCCCAACAGCCTACAGGACCACCCCCCAACACCCTACAGGACCACCCCTCCCCCCCCTCCACCAAACACCATGAAAGTGATAGCGAAGGAAAATTCCAGAGAGCGAAGGTCATATCGAGACATCAAATTTGGAAAGTTGTATACAAGCCATTCGAGATGGTCGGCCAGTTATTGCTTAGGGGGGGATCCCTCTACTCCGTGGGGGGTTCTGGGCCCCATAGGGGGCGTGGATTCTTAGATCCTTGGAGGGGTTATGGGGGGTGTTCTTGATCCGTTGGGGGATGGTGGAAGAACAGTTCTGGGGTGTTCATGTTGGGACGGATTCTTAGTTCCTTCTTCTATTTTATCTCATTTATTCTCTACCTCAATCACGTCATCTCATGCCTTTTTTTTCTCTCTCTCTCTCTCCTCCCCGTCCACTCCTCTCTTATAGCTTCTCCTCTAACTCCTCGTATCTTTATTTGCACTCCAGTTTACCCTTCATTTCCATTTCTCATATATTCTCTCTTTAAACTCTTCCCATATTTCTTCCAATATTTGACTCTTGTCGCCTTTAAACCCTCCCCCTCTTTTATCCTTCATTCCTTTCCCCCTGCTTGTCTACCCCCACCCCCTCTCCCTCTCTCCCTTCCCTCACACCTCTTCTCTCCCCCCCCCCTTCCCTCCCCTCGGTAGCCTGCATAACGTCCAATTTACCCTACTGATAAATTCCCCAGTTTTTTGTGAGTGTTCCGAGTTAAGATTCAGTCCAAGACCTTCATACACGCGTGAACCATCCCAGAGCCTCGACCACAGCCCCGGAACGACCTCCCTGTCAGCCGAGATCAATCCGCGTCCAGCATCCGACTTGCAAACTAAAAACCAAAGCAACAAAAACACAAAACAATCCTGGGTTCACGAACGCGTCAGGGCGTTTGGATTCGAACGAAGGTCTCCGCGACAAGAACACTGGAGGGAGGGAGGCGTAGGTAGGTAGGTGGGTGGGTAGGTAGGGAGGTATGTAGGTAAGGGGGGGGTGAGTGGCCCTTCCAACTAGAGGAGCAAAGATCGCGCCAAACACGACTCCAGCTCTGCGTCCTGCATACAAACGCCCAGGATGAAGAAAATTTAATTTCACGCCCCCAAAATGACTTGTCCCTCCGTGGTTTGACTACCAGATGCAGGGAGAGGGAGAGAGAGGAGGCAAGGTACGCAGGGAGGGAGGGGTGAGAGAGGGAGGGGTGAGAGAGGGAGAGGTGAGAGAGGGAGAGGTGAGAGAGGGAGAGGGAAGAGGAGACATGCAGGGAGTGTGGCAGGAATGATGAGGTATAAAATGCTTCGTGAGATAATTGTTGATAGTCCTAATGATTCTTGAGAGGCAGTTCATAGTCCTAATGTTTCCTTAAGAGTCAGTTCAGATCCCATCGTCTGACCTTATCTTTCAATCTCTTTTTATAAAAACTTTATTAAAAAGAACAACAAAAATTATACATCCCTATGAATATTTTGTATCTATAATTTTCATGTGCTCTCTCTGGATCAATTCCTTCACACATGGTAAATATTGTGTTCTGGTGTCAATTGTCTGTATGTAAATACCTTGCATGTCGTAATCAAGTCTCCTCTGGGTGTCCTTTTATGTCGCCATATGAGGTGCAACGTTATTTGCTTAATTTAATATTTCGTTCCATTTATTTCTGGCGCCAGACTTGTAGCAAACCTTGGAGTTTATGACGCTCCTGTCCTCTGCTTTATTAGATGTGTGTGTGTGTGTGTGTGTGTGTTTCATCAACAAGCTCATCAAACGATTCCCTTTCACCTAACCTCTCCAATCCCCATTCCTCCCAATCCCATTCCCTCCAATCTCTCACCCGTGCCCCCCCCCCTCCTCCTCCTCCTCCTCTCTCTCCACAAACACTGCCTCCCCCCCCCCTTATCCCTCCCCCACGACTCAATTGGCAGTTTAACTAGCGTTATGGAGAACTGTTTCCTGTCATTCTCTCGCTTGTTAAAGACTAAACTAAGAGACTAAACGCCGAAGTGAACAGCCAAGCTTGGCGACCCTCTGTCTCTCTCTCGCCTAAACAATTGTCATCACATGGAATAAATTTATCAAGAATTCGAGGCGTAGATTCTTTTTTTTCTATTCTTAAAATGTTTTCGCGGCTCCTGGCTGAGTAAGTTATTCAGGTCAGAGATGATAATGGGGCAATGGGTGGTGGATGGTGGTGATGGTGAAGGTGTACAGGGTGGTGATAGTGATGGGTACAGGGTGGTGATGGTGAAGGTGTACAGGGTGGTGATGGTGATGGGTACAGGGTGGTGATGGTGGTGATGGTGATGGTGGTGATGGTGGTGATGGTGAAGGTGCAGGGATGGTGGTGGTGATGGTGACGCTCCCTCATAGTAGTGAGTCACTTCTCGACCTGTTAAGTAACTTCCTGGATACACCAGACTGTTGTCACAGTTGGTAGATTTTCTGCCCCCGTGGGGGCACTGCATCAAAGGAAATTCATTAACTAACAAAAAAATCATGCCGATATATCTGGGAACTTGAGGAGGACTGGACACAAGAGTCAGAACGAGAAGGTGTTTGTGTGTGTACTCACCTAGTTGTATTCACCTAGTTGTGCTTGCGGGGGGTTGAACTCTGCTCTTTCGGCCCGCCTCTCGGCTGTCAATCAACTGTTACTAACTACTAATTATTTTTTTCCACACACACACACACACACACAGGAAACAGCCCATAACAACTATCTAACTCCCAGGTACCTATTTACTGCTAGGTGAACAGACGCATCAGGATGAAAGAAGCAAGCGTGCTTATGTAATGCATCAATTAATAAAAATATCAACAGGACCAGCAACATCCATTTACCGAAGTTTATCACAAAAAAAAAAAAATAAATAAGAAAATAACCTACAGAGAGATATTTTGTTTACGCCACATTTAGTTTTTAGTATTTTTTTATCATTCGTAGACACGTAAGAAAATTTCCGCCAAATAATTTTTTGACCATTGTAGTGGTATTCAATATTCGCGCCGCCGCCGCCGCTCCTGACCACAAAATGATCATTATCATCAGCTAACCATTCAAGAGCCATCGATTTTCTTGTAAAACTCTTGAAGATGGAATTTTGGTCTCGGGGGAGAGAGGGGGGCGTCTGGGGGGATAGGAAAGGGGGCGTCTGGGGGGATAGGAGAGGGGGCGTCTGGGGGGAGCAGGGGATGAATCTATAGGGGGAGGAAGATGGAGGGAGGGGGTATGGAGAAGGCGAGGAAGAAATAAAGGAATTTAGAAGACACTTAGGCAGAGAAGTATCGAATGGTGGGGGTCGGGGTGTACAGGTCGTACCTTCAGACCTTCTCACCTACGGAATAGTGATGAGGATAATTTCAGAAATATTCACGAGGTTCGATAGGTGAAAGTTGAAGCGATTTGGGAAGCTTAAGAAGTGGTGCTTAAGGAAGCTTGGGGTGATGGGGTACGGGGGTGATGGAGGTGGGGGGAGGGTGATTAGCCAGTCGTGTCCTGTCGTGGTTGGGGTTTAGGGGGTCGTGGAGTTTGCGTCATCGCGGTCACAAGGTAATTGCATTTTGAGTCAGAGGTTTTTTTTTGAGAAAAGGCTTGCGTCGTGGGCTGTCATTGGCGGTTCCTTCCTGCTTGATGAGTTGAGGCTTCCGTGTGGTATTACTGTGTGGCTTCTTCTTGCGTCATAGTTGCTTCAGAATTGCTTCCTTTGCTGGATTTCATTTCAAGGGTTGCTTCTCATGGCATAGATGTGCTTCAGAAAGTGGATAAGCATGGCGAGAAGCTAGCACATGTTGCGTCAAAGGTGCAAACTGCGTCAGAAAACTGCGTCGTGACCCGCCATTTGTGATCACAGACAAACGCCCTTCTTGACCTTGACCGGTGACCTTTGGCTTGACCTGTTGAGGGCTCCCTCTAACATTACTCCAGAGAAGTTAGAGGAGCAGAGAGCGTTTATTGGTCCCTTATATCATCGGGGTCTCTGTCTCCTGGTCGCTGGGCGCTCAAGCGGAACCATTCACTCTCACGGAGCGAGAGTAGTTGGGGCCCTCACACACACACACACACACACACACACACACACACACACACACACACACACACTCACACACACACACACACACACGCACACACACACACACACAAGGGGACACAGGTGGAAACTGAGTGCCCAAATGAGCCACAGAGATATTAGAAAGAACTTTTTTAGTGTCAGAGTGGTTGACAAATGGAATGCATTAGGGGGTGATGTGGTGGAGGCTGACTCCATACACAGTTTCAAGTGTAGATATGACAGAGCCCGATAGGCTCAGGAATCTGTACACCTGTTGATTGACGGTTGAGAGGCGGGACCAAAGAGCCAGAGCTCAACCCCCGCAAACACAACTAGGTGAGTACAACTAGGTGAGTACACACACACACACACACACACACACACACACACACACACACACACACACAGGGAAATAGGACAGGAGTCATTGCTGTAAACAACCGATAGCTGGAAAGGCGGGATCCAAGAGTCAATGCTCGATCCTGCAAGCACAAATAGGTGAATAGGTGAGTACACACACACACACACACACACACACACACACACACACACACACACACACACACACACACACACACACACACACACATACACACAAACACACGGGGGGGGGAGGAGGGATGCCAAAACCAGCAATTTAAGTTGATAAATCCGTGAACAAGTAACAGGAGACCCCAAGAGACAGCACACAATGAAGGGAAACTACCTATCTCTGACGACTAGAGAAAGAGACCTGGGAGTGGACGTAACACCAAACCTCCCTCCAGCCTCCACACACACACACATATCCTTCCCCTAGCCATCACACCCTTCCCATCATCCATCTACCTAATATCCATCCCTTTTTCCCTCACTCGTATATAACTCTCAACTCTCCATCCCATTAACTAGTATTCTACAGCATACCCATATCCATAGCCCAACAATCAAGCCTCTTCCCTACTCTTTTACCAATTACCTCACTAACAACCACTACTCAGAGTCCTCCATTCCCAGGCTCTCTCCTTTAACCATTCCTGCCACCATTCTACCCTTGAACCAACCCCGTCTCCCCTATCCCAGGCTGGGAGCGGCTCATATAGAGAACAGAGCATCAATAAAGAGCCTAAAAATCTGGTACACAAATGCTGGTGGAATGACAAAGTTGATGAACTGAAAGAACTGATGACACGAACTCCGATGTAATAACAGAAACTAGAATAACTCAAGTGATCAATAAAGCAATATTCCACAGACGATGCCTGATTGCAAGATGGGGAATAAAGCAGAGGGAGAAGGGGAAGTGGTACTACTAGTCAAAATAAAAGACAGCAGTTTTGAAGGGATCAGTTTTGAGGCTGATGCCAATAATGCCGACTATGTCGTAGGAATCATTTCAGTGGAAGGGACCCAGATAAGAATACGAGAATGCAAACGAAGCTTGCATAAATATCATACAAAGGGGTGACTGTATTATCCAATACAATGAGAGCAAAGCTACTAGTAATGAGAGATCTCAATCACGGGCAGATTGACTGGGAATCGTTGGATCTGAAAGGGAGGAGGTAAGATCATGGAGAGCAAATATGGTAGAAGTTGCAAAAAGAAACTTCTTTACACAAAATGTTAGGAAGAAAACACGAATAGTGGAGAGACTAACATAGAACATTTGGAACATTGAACATATGACAATGGGAGATAAGTGACCATCGTGAATTGATCTTTGAGTATGTAATTATCACGATGGCTGTGGCCAGCGTAAGAGCAGACAGGAATGGAAGACTTACTCTCCATAAGGCGAGTACCAGACTGTTAGGTCAATCTTAGAAAGAATACCATGGGAAATATAACGAGGAGAAAACCCTACACAAACCATGATGAACTACATAACTACCTTATGGAAAGAAGCCCAAATTGTCCCTTGCGTTTGGCAATGGATTAGGTATGCAGGCGATGAGTCACAATAACGTGGGCTGAAGTACGTTGACCAGACCACACACTAGAAGGTGAAGGGACGACGACGTATCGGTCCGTCCTGGACCATTCTCAAGTCGATTGTCGACTTGAGTATGTCACAATCGACTTGAGAATGGTCCAGGACGGACCGAAACGTCGTCGTCCCTTCACCTTCTAGTGTGTGGTCTGGTCAACATGGATCAGGTAGCCATTATGGCTTGAGGTGAACATGATGACCTAACCTAACCTTCCTGGCCGCACTCAACGATCTGAATAATCAATTTGTAGAACTTCCACCTCGGCCGAGCGGACAGCACACTGTACTTGTGATCCTGTGGTCCCGGGTTCGATCCCGGGCGCCGGCGAGAAACAATGGCCAGAGTTTCTTTCATCCTATGCCCCTGTTACCTAGCAGTAAAATAGGTACCTGGGAGTTAGTTAGCTGTCACGGGCTGCTTCCTGGGGTGTGTGTGGTGTGGAAAAAAAAATAAAAAATAATAAATAAATAAAAAATTGTAGTAGTAGTTAGAAACAGTTGATTGACAGTTGAGAGGCGGGCCGAAAGAGCAGAGCTCAGCCTCCGCAAACACAACTAGGTGAATATACAGACGTTTAGAGGCATTATATATGTCAAAACTAGAAGATAGAAGAAAAAGAGGTGATATGATCACTACATACAAAATAGTAACGAGAATCGTCAAAATTGACAGGGAAGAATTCCTGAGACCAGGAACTTCAAGAACAAGACGTCATAGATTTAAACTAACTAAACAAAGCTGCCGAAGAAATATAAGAAAATTCACTTTCGCAAACAGAGTGGTAGACAGTTGGAACAAGTTAGGTGAGAAGGTGGTGGAGGCCAAGACCATCAGTAGTGTCACAGCGTTATACGACAAAGAGTGCTGGGAAGACGGGACACCACGAGCGTGGCTCTCATCCTGTAACTACACTTAGGTAATTACTGTATTATGCAAGCCTTGGCCCCACGCCCTCAAAGCGGCTATAGTGATGTTATAGTGAGAATAAAGGGAAAACAACAATTAGAGGCATGAATTATGAGTGAACAACAGCCCAGAAAAGACCAAAAAAAGGCGCCCCACAGGACCAAACAAGCAAATTAATTAGTGCACAAGGAGACTTGTGCTGCCAGACGGACGACACACCACGGGAGACAAGAGATCGTACCGCATCACCCGTCACGTCAGGAGGTATGTGCAAGGGGGATCCTTGCCACTAAAGCCTCGTGAATCAATGCAATGATGGGAAGTGATGGAAGATCGAGGGGGCAGCGAATAGACAGAGAGAGAGAGAGAGAGAGAGAGAGACAGAGAGAGAGAGAGAGAGAGAGAGAGAGAGAGAGAGAGAGAGAGAGAGAGAGAGAGAGAGAGAGAGAGAGAGAGAGAGAGAGAGAGAGAGAGAGAGAGAGAGAGAGAGAGAGAGAGAGTGAGAGAGAGAGAGAGAGAGAGAGAGAGAGAGAGAGAGAGAGAGAGAGAGTGAGAGAGTGAGAGAGAGAGAGAGAGAGAGAGAGAGAGAGAGAGAGAGAGAGAGAGAGAGAGAGAGAGAGAGAGAGAGAGTGAGAGAGAGAGAGAGAGAGAGAGAGAGAGAGAGAGAGAGAGAGAGAGAGAGAGAGAGAGAGTGAGAGAGAGAGAGAGAGAGAGTGAGAGAGAGAGAGAGAGAGAGAGAGAGAGAGAGAGAGAGAGAGAGAGAGAGAGAGAGAGAGAGAGAGAGAGAGAGAGAGAGAGAGAGAGAGAGAGAGAGAGAGAGAGAGAGAGAGAGAGAGAGAGAGAGAGAGAGAGGAGAGAGAGAGAGAGAGAGAGAGAGAGAGAGAGAGAGAGAGAGTGAGAGAGTGAGAGAGAGAGAGAGAGAGAGAGAGAGAGAATGACAGAGTAGTCTGGGAAGGAGAAGCAAGAGAGAAATATGAGATATATGATGAAAGAACTCGACAATAGGACGATAAAGATGCTGGTGGAGGAACAGTGAAAGAGAAGGGTGGGAAATAGAGATGGGAGATGTAATCCGATAAGAAACAGGTTATAAACTTATTGACAAAAGGAAAATATCATTAAAGATTGGAAATAAATGACACATTAAGAGATTCAAAAACAAGAACCAGAAGCAATGTGATGATTTAGAGATACTAGAAAAAATATAATGATTAATCACGAGCAAAAAGAGGAGGGCAGGTTATCTTCCTTGACTAGAAGAACGCGCTTGAAAGAGTCCTGAGAAAGCGCCTCTTCTATAAACTTAAGATCAAAACAGAAGTAACCACTCTGTAAACAAACACAGGGGTCATAGTGAGAGACAAAGTAGTAACTAATGAGGGAAACTAGTAACTAGTGAGAGAGTAACTAGTCGCGGGCGCTGTCCAGCACACATTGGTATTAAGTATATCTACCAGTTGTTGATATATTTCAATAATCTGCCAGAAGCAAGAGGATAATTTATAATCGTATTTACAAAAACGAGAATCATAGAGGAAAAGCTACGGGAAAAGAGAGAGAGAGAGAGAGAGAGAGAGAGAGAGAGAGAGAGAGAGAGAGCGAGAGAGAGAGTAGTGACACTTGCCTCGCCAGCGATTTGGTCCTGGTTCGACTCCTGGCCGGGTAAGATTGACTAGGCACCAAACGTTAATTATTCGCCCCCTGTTTGCCCAGCAGTGATTGGGTACCTGGTTGTTAACCGATTCGTGAGTCGTGTTCCAGGGAAAACTAGTAGGGTAAGAATTGCCTTGTGCTGGAAAGGGAAATCTTCCAGCCAGCTAACAGGCGTCAGATACACAGGTGGTTACAGTTCCTGTACCCACCTGTGTGAAGAAAAAAATAGGTATTGACAAAATGGCCTACAAAATACAGGATACAGTGTGATATGCGACCCATTTTTGAGCATGTAGCTCCAGTCTGGAGATGCTCTCTGAGAAAACAAAATTAATTCAACGATACAAATTATATACGAATGTGCAAAGACTGAAACAGAACCAAACGGCTTCCATCTTCGGTGAACGACTGAGGGAGCTTAACCTTATTACGCTACAGAAAAAATCTTTGTATAAACAAACTCCAAAAGAATTTGAATAAAATTTAAGAAACATTACAAAGAAACAGTCCAACATAGACACCAAGACTGAAAACATATACAGAAATGAGCCAAAGAGATATTAAGAGAGATTTTAACCATAAGAGATTAAATCAACATAAAATAAATTTAGAGTAAACATTATTGGGACGAAAAAAAAATCAGGTTCAGAAGTCCATACAAGGAGCACAAT
>NC_091157.1:17415098-17544961 GCF_040958095.1 Procambarus clarkii
TATTGTGACGGTAACGCGTTGGTGTTCGGCTGTTTAAGGCTAGGGGTATGGCCTCGTCACATAGTTATAAAAAAAAATAGAAAAACTGGAACTTCGTCTGTGGTAAGGTAAGGAGAAGACACACAAAACACAAGTAAACTTTAACAATGAAATTTTAATTACGTTAAATAAATCAAAACATGAAAAAATGGACAAACAAATTTGTATAATAAAATCAATCAATCAAAATAATAAGAATAATTAAATGACACAATGAAAAGTTACGTTAAGATAAAATAACAAGAAGTGCAACACAAAATTAAAGGGAGGTGCTGGAATATTGGCTTTAAGCTACCACCTCTCTCAGTACACGCTAACGTCTAGCCGGGAGGAGTGATAACTGCGAAAGCACAGAATATTCTGAGGTCTGAGGTCGTGGCGACCCCAGACATCAAGTAGTATGGGGGGTGGAGTGCAGTTGCAGCCCGGCCGGCGACCAATCAGCGGAGCCGGTAGCGATCAACAGGTAGTTTGGCGGTTTGAGTCTGAACAGGTGTCCCTGGCTGCAACGTTTTGCGCTCTGGCAAACCTTGGAGATGTTGTTGTCGTTGTTGGACATTTCTTCCATAGTAGTTTTATATAATTTCAACGACGTAATTGTGGAGGGAAGAGCAGGCTCAATCTCTTGAAGGAGATTATCGTCACAACTCTCCCCCGAAGCCTGCGGTTCTGGAAGAAGTACGTCGTTATGTGGTGGAGTAATGGATGGAGTTGCTTCTACTTCATAAACTCTGGAGAGATCATGGGCTAAGATGTTGTCAGACTCTTGGTATAGCGTGTCTCCAGGTTGAATTTCTGCAGGTAGCAAGCCCATAGTAGAAGACGTTGAGATGGGAAGTGGGCGTGCTGCAGGTGGTGTAGGGTGGTGTGGTCCGTATTGATGGTGGACCGAGCACTTTTCAGGTGTGGAGTGAAGTGCTGAAGCTTCAGGATGAGGAAGAGTAGCTCCTTGCCAATTGTTCCGTAGTTCCTTGTAGCAGTAGTCGCTGACAGGTGTATTCTTCTCGCCTCGTTGCTGCATCACGACACCATCAACGTCGGTACCATTGGCGTCGACATGGAGGATGAAGGGCTTATCTGACGAGGTGAGAGTGGAATTAGAAGAGGGCAAAGGAGCACGATTATTATCCTGAAAGCATTTGGGAAGATCATTAAGGATTTTGGAATTAGAAAGCGCTGACTCCTTGTCAGTGCTTTCGGGAGGAGAAGCTGGGATGGTCTCACTGTGGATGTAGGGTTCTGTGAAGGTGGAATAATTAGTCAGGACAGTGGGAGGAGTACCATTATATTCCTTCAGGAGGTTGACGTGGCACAGCTGGGTCTTCCGCCGCCTATCTGGAGTCTCTATTACGTAGTTGTTATTATTCCTGCACTCTTTGACGCAGTAGGGTCCTGAAAATCTGTTTTGTAAAGGTGAACCTGGGATAGGGAAATAGGCAAGGACGAAGTCTCCCGGCTTGAATTTTCTTACTTTGCTGGTCTGGTCGTAATGAGTCTTCATTCTCACCTGGGCTTTCAATAGATTATCATGGGCAAAGCGGTGGACTCTCTCTAGAATGTGTTGAAGGTTTTGAAGAAACTGGGGCACATTCTGACGCTCACTGAAGGTGGCATCTCTGAGAGAGTCTTTGAAAGCCTTAAGGGGAGTACGGCACTTACGGCCGTAGAGCATCTCATAAGGAGATACTCCTAGGGACTCATTGGGGAGACTTCTGAAAATACACATTATAAGGTCAATCTGCTTATCCCAATCCTTCGAGGTTTCACTACAAAACTTTTTCAAGAGTGCTTTGATGGTCTGATGACTACGTTCAAGAGAACCCTGTGAAGCAGGATGATAGGGGCTGGACAATACCTGTTTGATGTTGAACTCCTCCAGTGTCCTTTTGAAGAGATCACTGGTGAAGTTGGTACCACAGTCACTTTGAATCTCCCTGGGAAATCCGTATTGAGTGAAGATCTTCAATAGATGTTTTATAACCGTAGCAGCCGTGATGTTCTTCACTGGAACTGCTATGGGAAATCTGGTGGTAGGACACAAGATGGTTAGGATGTAGGCGTTACCTGAACTGGTCCGAGGTAAAGGACCAACACAGTCTATTATGAGTCTGTGGAAAGGTTCCGCAGGCACCTGTATGGGAATCAGTGGCGCTCTGGGAATGGAGATGTTCGGTTTGCCTGCCATCTGACATGTATGACACTGTTTTACGTACTGTTTGACGTTATTTACCATACCTGGCCAGTAGTAGTCTTGACGAATCCCATGGTAAGTCTTGTTGAAGCCGTAGTGGGAGAGTACTCCGTGGGCCAGGTGTAGAATAGTGGGCCGCAGGCTGGTGGGAATCACAAGTTGTTCGATGTTGGCCCAATCGTCCTCCTCCTTCAGTTTACTGGGTCTATATCTGCGGTAGAGTAAGTCGTTCTCTAGGAAGAACCCAGGAATACTGTCGGGTTGAGTCTCAGCCTGGAAAAACAATGGTGTTAAAGTAAGATCTTCCCTCTGCAACTTACGGAACTCCAACTTGGTCAGATGCGGGGGGAGTTTCTGAGGGTCTTGAGGGACAGCGGTAGCAGTAGAGTCAGCTGGCTGTGGACGTGCGGCTTGTGCACGGGTGGTCACGAGAACCGGAGGAGAAACTTCATCACTCTCTTGAACCTCTGCTGGAACATACTCTAGAATAGGGTTTATTGGCACAGAGTTACACACCTGGGGTTTGTCCATGACGATCAGGTTGGTCGGTTGCAGGTCTTCTGCCAAGTCGTTGCCTAGGAGAAGTTGCACTCCAGGCATGGGAAAAGGCTTTTCCCTGACGGCGACTTGGACTTCCCCGTTCACGTAGGGACAATCCAGGTGGACTCTGGCGAGAGGGTATGGAGTGGTAGCAGTGAGGTCAGTGATGAAGACAGTTTCTCCGGTGTAGACGATGTTGGGCACAGCCGACTTCAAGATGATCGATTGTAGAGCCGCTGTGTCCCTCAAGATCTTCAATTTTAAACGTCCCTCCGGATTTGAACCGTTGGCAGAGACAGTTCCAGTATACAGGTGGTTACTGAAAAGAGAAAGATCATTAACATTAACACCAACATTCATCACAGGCTTACCGGACTTAGGAGGAGTTGGTTTGGGTTTTTGTTGGTCAGTGATTCCCTTGTATTGAGACTTACCACACTTGTCTATGGTATGTCCATAGAGTCTACAATACTTGCAGTACAGTTGTGAACCAGCTTGATCGGGGCTCACCTTCTCGTAACTGTACCACGACTTCTTACTGGAGGATGGTTCGGGTGTCAGCCGGTGGATGAGGCTGTAAGTGTCAGCCGACTTAGCACACTTCAGGTAGTCGGTTTCTTCTTTATCTGCTAAGTAAAGGCGGACAGGAGGCGGCACACGTCTCAAGAATTCTTCAACAAGCATCAGGTTGACGAGTTCTGTAAAAGTAGAGACATGTGCTGCTTCCAGCCATTTCATGAAATACCTCCGTTTCGTGTTAGCAAACTCAAGGAAGGTAGTGGTACTTGCCTTCAGGTGGTCACGGAATTTCCTTCTATAACTTTCAGTAGAGAGGAGGTAGGCGTCCAACACTGCTTGTTTCAGAGTGTGGTAGTCATTCTCAGACGCCAAAGTACTGAGTGTGACTGCAGCTCTACCTGTAAGATGGACTCTGAGAAGTGTGGCCCATTGGTCGACAGGCCAACTGAGTTGATTAGCAAGGGTTTCAAAGGTGGTGAAAAACACATCAACTTCTGCTTCTACAAAGGATGGCATTAACTTACTTGCATGTGATATATTAAAACTGACGGGAAGATTGGCAGTAGCTTGCTGGCGTTGAGTGAAGTGTGAAGTTTCCAAGGCGATTTCACGTTGACGACACTCTAGAGCCAGAGTCGCTTGTTGCTTGTCATGTTCGCGTTGCATCTCCAACTCGCGTTGTTTGGTTTCAAGCCGTACGCGTTCCCGCTCCTGGAGTAAGGCAATCTCACGTTCTTGTTCTTCTCTCCTCAAGGCGGCCTCGCGTTCTTGTTCGTCTCTCCTCAAAGCAGCTTCGCGTTCTCTGAGGGTGATTTCTCGTTCTTGTTCTTCCCTCCGTATGGCAGCTGTTCGTTCTTCAATCTTGGCCAGCTCTAGTTTGAGTTTCATCGTCGCCAAATCAGTTTTATCTGTAATATAGTAAGTTTCATGAGTTTCAGAGTCGATCTTACCTTGCTCTAAATAGTAATCCAGCAACAGGTTGTATAGGTCATTTTTGTTGGCTTGGTAGGGAACTTCTAGTTGATACTCATGTGCAAGAGTTTGTAATTCAGTCCTCTTGGCACGACTTAAAGTCCCTATTTCACCTGCTGGATTTGCACGGAAAGCTTGGAGACGAAACATGGTGAAATTAGCAAATAAAGGTACACGAATATTCAATAGTGAATGTCAGAAACAGGACAACGTGGCAACTGGTACCTATCCTGTGATATCTTTAACAATTAAAGTTAAGTAAAAGATGTTAAATGATTAAATTAAATCAAGGGCGCAGGAAATCTTGTACCCGGTACTCATGTAAGAGGATAAGGGCAAGAAAATCCTACTAACAAATGAAACAGAGTTTCGAAAACAAATGAAACAGTTAAATGCTTCAAAAGTAAAATTGGTAGTCCAAGGATGTAGACATACCTTGCCGAGTCTCTATAGGACATAAAGCAAGTTTTTCCTACTGAATTTAATATGATACTTACAGAATTAGCGAACTTTTGTGCTCTGAAAAGTAAGCTAATTCCCTACCGTTGTATGTATCATCATCTCTGACTGACGTGTAGGGGTGCGAGGTGTCAACTGGTGACGAGAACTGCTGCTGAGGTCCCAATTCAGCAACTAAAGTTCGAGCTAGAGGAACTATGGCCCTCTTTGTCCTCCTACAGTCAGATTGCAGAAGATTGGGTACTCTTGACCCGGGGCAGACCACAGTACCAGGGTACCAATATGATGATCTGTCAGAAATGAGAAATATTCAAGGGACAAAGATGGTAAACACGAGTAATAACAAGGAGGGAGAGATGACCAATTAAGAGTATGACTGCGGCCTACAGTCACCACGTAATCCAAAGTTGTCTCACCTTCACCATATGTTACTCTCGTAATGCACAATACACCGCACCTTATAAAAAATGAAATTGAATATGAAAAATAGTAAAGCTACGTTAACAAAGTTAAATACGCTTACCATAAATTACCACTTGGCACCAGTACCTGAGTGAAGCTCCTAGGACAGGCCCCCATATAACTTGTGACGGTAACGCGTTGGTGTTCGGCTGTTTAAGGCTAGGGGTATGGCCTCGTCACATAGTTATAAAAAAAAATAGAAAACTGGAACTTCGTCTGTGGTAAGGTAAGGAGAAGACACACAAAACACAAGTAAACTTTAACAATGAAATTTTAATTACGTTAAATAAATCAAAACATGAAAAAATGGACAAACAAATTTGTATAATAAAATCAATCAATCAAAATAATAAGAATAATTAAATGACACAATGAAAAGTTACGTTAAGATAAAATAACAAGAAGTGCAACACAAAATTAAAGGGAGGTGCTGGAATATTGGCTTTAAGCTACCACCTCTCTCAGTACACGCTAACGTCTAGCCGGGAGGAGTGATAACTGCGAAAGCACAGAATATTCTGAGGTCTGAGGTCGTGGCGACCCCAGACATCAAGTAGTATGGGGGGTGGAGTGCAGTTGCAGCCCGGCCGGCGACCAATCAGAGGAGCCGGTAGCGATCAACAGGTAGTTTGGCGGTTTGAGTCTGAACAGGTGTCCCTGGCTGCAACGTTTTGCGCTCTGGCAAACCTTGGAGATGTTTTTGTCGTTGTTGGACATTTCTTCCATAGTAGTTTTATATAATTTCAACGACGTAATTGTGGAGGGAAGAGCAGGCTCAATCTCTTGAAGGAGATTATCGTCACAATATATATATATATATATATATATATATATATATATATATATATATATATATATATATATATATATATATATATAAATATTATATTTTTCATATTAATTTACAATAGCGAATTAAATGCGTTATACCTTTATTATTATTGTTAACAAGACAATAACTAATAATGTATACTTTTACTTCATACTCTCTTGTTAACGATGGAATACATCACTCCAGCGTGACCTGTGAGACTCTGACCTCTGACCTGGGGGTCAGAGGTCACGTAGATCACGTGTCACGTGAGTTACAGGTCATCTGGAACTCATTTAAGAACTGACGATTTTTCTCGAAATTCTTTATATAAAAAAATATCTCCGTTTGTATCTTTTCCTGTTAGTTTCCCTCCGTTTCTCTCCTGTTGTCTCTTTCCCATCTATTTCTCTGTTAAAAATACAATTTCTTCCTGATGAATGACCTATAGAAATGGTCCTAATAAGTGAGGGGTAATTGCTGGGAGTAGTTCAGAATCCGGATATAATGACTGCTGATTGGTCCATTGTGACTCGTGTATCAGGGGGGGGGGGAGGAGGAGGGAGGAGGAAGAGGTAGAAGGAGGTAGGAGGAGGGAGAAGGAAGGAAGGAGGGGGAAGAGGAGGGCGTAACCTGGTCAATCAGCCAATCAGGAAGCGGATTGGAGAGGCTGGTGTGGATTTATGAGTAGTATCTGTGAGCGGGTGGATGAATAAATGAATGGATGAGTGGGTGAGTGGATGCGTTGATGGATGAATGTGTGGCGAGTGGATTTACATATAGGTGGGATTACTAAAAGTATAATGGGTTGATGGATTTCCGAGTGGATGAATGAGTAAGCACATAGATAAGTGGATGTATTACTGGGTCAATGGATAACTTAGTGAATGAATGAATGGATGAATGTGTTTGTGTCTGATGCAATAAAGTGAAACTATGCAGGAATCCCTAATACAATGTTGTATTTAATGCAATAATCGCATACAGTCCAGTTAACAAGGAGAGAGCAAACGAGGTCCTCACAGCAATGATTTGTAAGTGTTGATTGACCGGACTCATCACACCATTGGTCAGACGCACCGGTTAAGTAAATAAGCCTTAAAAAACGCATATAAGTAGGAGAGATTCAATAGCTTGGTTTATCTAACCTTACTTAACCTAACCTAACCTAACCTGGTCTAACCTAACTTATCCTAACCTATCCTTACCTAACTTGGCCTAACCTGATACTTTTGTTAATACAGCGTGTGTAGTCTTTGCAGGAACTGTGATCTTGCTTTTTTTTAATATATATATATATATATATATATATATATATATATATATATATATATATATATATATATATATATATATATATATATATATATATACGTAAGTGATTATATACCTAATTTTCAACAGGACTCCCGCAGGTTCCGCCAAAATTTAATGAAATACGCATATTTCAGCCGCTCGAGGGTAATCCCTACTTGCCTGAAACCGGATTAAATATTAATTTAAAATCAGCGGTTTTGTTCGTTGGGTGATGGGGTTCCAACCCTTGTGACTTTGCCCCCGTGTACCTGGCACTTTGCGCCACTTTAGAGGGGCACTTTTCCTGCTTTTTAAGCATATCTTTGCAGTCTGAAATTTTGGCACTCAAGTGATACTCTACGACACTTCTATCAAATTCTAAACAAAATTTGACACTGAGGCCTTGTTTGACTCTCTGGAATTCTCTGCCATTAAAGCACTTTCCAGCAGTGCCTGAATTCAAGTGGCACTTTATGGCATGTCGAAGTTTTGTTTGCACTTTCTAAACCCGTCTCTCCCTCATTTATATTTTTAGACGGGGATTTCCATTTTTTTGACGGGGATTTTTTTTTTGACGGTCGATTTCCGTTTTCCGAGGATTTGTATTTTTCATAATAAATCTCAAGGCACTGTATTATATTTTAAATAAGCTATGCCGTCTTATAGCACTTCTAAGGCCACCTGGCACTCCTGGACAGTATCTGGCACTGTGGTGTCACAGTGCCAGGGGGTTACAGTGTCTACACTACACTTCAGCACATGTGTAGCTCCTCCACATATACACGACCAGATGGCTGTTCCCTTCTCTCCTCCATCTTTACTTTATCGTCTCCTCTATGTCTCTCCTCATTATATATATCTCTTCTCGTCAAATATCTCCTCATCAGATTTCTTCTCACCCTCCCACTTTCTCTCTCTCTCTCCTCGCTATCTCCACTTCAACTCTCTCTTACTTCCCCCCCCCCCTCTCCCCTCTCCTCTGTTGCAAACAGAGCAATTTCGAGGCTTTAATTGCCCCAAACACGCAAAATTGTAGAGAGTATTTTGTCAACAAACTAACAACCAAACCGCTCACTTCAACAATGTCAAAATCTCCTAAACGAATGAATAACAACTCACAAAAGTACTCAATGTATAGTATATAGATTCTAATCTCTGCTTGAGATAGCAGGACTCATAATACGTGTAGTTCTAGTTTTACAAACTTCCAAACATCACTAATAATAATAATAATAAAAGACAGAAAAACAAAAGTCTTTTGACATTTGGTCCGTATGCAAATTAAGCACATACCGAAAAGCATTTCTTTTCGAACGTAATTTTAATTATGAATATTGAGGAATTCTTAAAGGAAATAGGCGGAATACTTTTCAGTGTGATCAGTGGGTCAGAAGGCCTGGGAGTGCTCATTTGGGGAGAGTGAGAAGGGAGAGAGGGGGAGAGAGGGATAATAAAGAAGGGATCAGAGGGATAGGAGAGATGGAAGAGAGGTAGAGTGGGGAAGGAAGAGATAGAGAAAGAGGAGCTAAGGAAGAGGGCGAGAGACGGTAAAAGTAGGGAATAGAGGAGAGGGAGAGAGGAGGACGAAAGATTGGAAGATAGGAGAGTGAAACGAAAGAATGCGAGAAGGGAGAATGAGAAGGAAGTGGATTAGAGTAGTAGGGAAGAGAGATGATAAGAAATTAGATTATGAGGTGAAAGATAACGAGTCGAGATGGTGAGGAGAGAGAGAGAAGAAAGATAAGAAAGACAAAGGAAGTGGAGAGCTATGAGGTAAGATTGACAACACTCCAGAGAGACACGAGAGAAGAATACAATACTAGATAGAAGATATTTAAGAGGTGGAAGTGTTAGACGGGAGTGGGGGGGGGGGGAGGAAGGGGGGGGAGGTGGTAGAAGAGACAGAAAAGAGAGTGGATCACTAATAACGAACGCCATGCCCAGCAGGAGTGTTATTGATCCATAACCTCAAAGACTCTCATCGCAAGTGCGTACCGGTTCAAGGATATTGATTCTGGTTGACCACTGTGGTAGGAGGTTCTCAAGCTCTGTGGTAGAGCCCTGTGACAGAGCCCTGTGACAGAGCTCTGTGACAGAGCCCTGTGACAAAGCCCCGTGCCAGAGCCCTGTGACAGAGCCCCGTGACAGAGCCCTGTGACAGAGCCCTGTGCCAGAGCCCTGTGACAGAGCCCTGTGACAGAGCCCCGTGACAGAGCCCCGTGACAGAGCCCTGTGACAGAGCCCTGTGACAGAGCCCTGTGACAGAGCCCTGTGACAGAGCCCTGTGACAGAGCCCTGTGACAGAGCCCTGTGACAGAGCCCCGTGACAGAGCCCCGTGACAGAGCCCTGTGACAGAGCACAGCTGTACAGGAGCCCAGTAAAACACTTCTGTAAACTTATTCATTACAAACGACGCCGCTGTGATCCGTCTCTGACAATTATCAACATGTCACCAAGAGAAAAATGATTGATTGATGAACATTAAGCCACCCAAGAGATAGCACGAGCATGAATAACCCGTAAAGGAAAGGAGAATGAGATGGAGAAAATGGAAGGAGAAACGCTTATAAGACAAGAAAGGAGATAAGAGAAGACAAAGTGAGATGAAATGTTACAAAGGCATGAAAACCCAGCTATATGAATCTTCCTAAGATTGGGAAAATTATCAAAACCAGCAGAGTAAGACAAGCGGGTAAATTGTAGGCAAAGGAGAACTAAACTAAGAAAAATCCAAACTGGAGATACAGAGAGATGAGAACAGTTGAGATAGATGGAGGACAGATGAGATAGAGAGAGAACAGATGAGATAGAGGGAGAACAGATGAGATAGAGGGAGAACAGATGAGATAGAGGGAGAACAGATGCGATAGATGGAGAACAGATGAGATAGAGGGAGAACAGTTGAGATAGAGGGAGAACAGATGAGATAGAGGGAGAACACAGAGAGGGGAAACTCACGCTAGCTAACAACAGTCAGGAGTTAACATCAACAGAGCCAAGAGTAAGGTTCATCCTGGGTATGTTGTGTTGTGACTAAGGTTCATCCTGGGTATGTTGTGTTGTGACTAAGGTTCATCCTGGGTATGTTGTGTTGTGACTAAGGTACATCCTGGGTATGTTGTGTTGTGACTAAGGTACATCCTGGGTATGTTGTGTTGTGACTAAGGTTCATCCTGGGTATGTTGTGTTGTGACTAAGGTTCATCCTGGGTATGTTGTGTTGTGACTAAGGTTCATCCTGGGTATGTTGTGTTGTGAGTAAGGTTCATCCTGGGTATGTTGTGTTGTGACTAAGGTTCATCCTGGGTATGTTGTGTTGTGACTAAGGTTCATCCTGGGTATGTTGTGTTGTGACTAAGGTTCATCCTGGGTATGTTGTGTTGTGACTAAGGTTCATCCTGGGTATGTTGTGTTGTGACTAAGGTTCATCCTGGGTATGTTGTGTTGTGACTAAGGTTCATCCTGGGTATGTTGTGTTGTGACTAAGGTTCATCCTGGGTATGTTGTGTTGTGAGTAAGGTTCATCCTGGGTATGTTGTGTTGTGACTAAGGTTCATCCTGGGTATGTTGTGTTGTGAGTAAGGTTCATCCTGGGTATGTTGTGTTGTGACTAAGGTTCATCCTGGGTATGTTGTGTTGTGACTAAGGTTCTATAGAAACTATAGACTATAGAAATAGGGGAAGTAAAACCTCTCCATAGAGGAGTGCAGGAAAAGCACTACGGTATAGTGAAGGGTCACGGTATAGTGAAGGGTCAAGGTATAGTGAAGGTTTACGGTATAGTGAAGGGTCACGGTATAGTGAAGGGTCACGGTATAGTGAAGGGTCACGGTATAGTGAAGGTTTACTGTATAGTGAAGGGTCACGGTATAGTGAAGGGTCACGGTATAGTGAAGGTTTACTGTATAGTGAAGGGTCACGGTATAGTGAAGGTTTACTGTATAGTGAAGGGTCACGGTATAGTGAAGGGTCACGGTATAGTGAAGGTTTACTGTATAGTGAAGGGTCACGGTATAGTGAAGGGTCACGGTATAGTGAAGGTTTACTGTATAGTGAAGGGTCACGGTATAGTGAAGGGTCACGGTATAGTGAAGGGTCACGGTATAGTGAAGGGTCACGGTATAGTGAAGGTTTACGGTATAGTGAAGGGTCACGGTATAGTGAAGGGTCACGGTATAGTGAAGGGTCACGGTATAGTGAAGGGTCACGGTATAGTGAAGGGTCACGGTATAGTGAAGGTTTACGGTATAGTGAAGGGTCACGGTATAGTGAAGGGTCACGGTATAGTGAAGGGTCACGGTATAGTGAAGGGTCACGGTATAGTGAAGGGTCACGGTATAGTGAAGGGTCACGGTATAGTGAAGGGTCACGGTATAGTGAAGGGTCACGGTATAGTGAAGGGTCACGGTATAGTGAAGGGTCACGGTATAGTGAAGGGTCACGGTATAGTGAAGGGTCACTACTTCTGAGGGTGAATGTTCATGTTCCTCACTGTCCACTTTAAGAGCAACAAGGCCACAACTAACAACTTATATAAGATTTTGAACGAAAATTTACTTCCCTTGAGCCCCTTGAGCCCCTTCCCTCCCCCCCCCCGTCCTTAAGAGCCCCCCCCCCCCACCACAGTTGCAAAAATATATAATATATAAAAGCCATCGTTGTTAAGTCTGTTTGGTATCCCATGGGCTGATAGGGGTATCGACACCTGAGCCTAGTGAAGGGGATGTTGAAGCCAGAACCAATAGTCTGATCTCCTAGGGGCCAGATTCACGAAGCAGTTACGCAAGTACTTACGAACATGTACACATTTCCTCAATCTTTGACGGCTTTGTTTACATTTAATAAACAATTTACAAGCATGACAATTTCCCAATCAACTGTTGTTATTGTTATAAACAGCCTCCTGGCGCTTCGGAGCTCATTAACTGTTGAATAATTGTAAACAAAGCCGCCAAAGATTAAGAAAAGATGTTCAGGTTCGTAAGTGCTTGCGTAATTGCTTCGTGAATCTGGTCTCCTAGTCGTTACTCTGACGATAAAGAAATGATGTACTTATCTGTGACTCAAAATTTCCTTCCAAGACATCTCCTTGCTTCGTTCTTCATCCCTTTTCTCTTTGTCCACTCTCTCTCTCTCTCTCTCTCTCTCCACAACAGTAAACATGGAGGATATATCCCATCCCTGCGTTCATTTTGGAGGGAAGTAATTTTCGCGTTGTGTATGACGGCCCTCTGGCACGAGACGCTGACCTAAGCCGCCGCCAAATTTGTTACCACCAATATATATGTGTTCGAAATTTTCCTCCACATTATAGGTGATAATATATCGCCTATAATGTGGATAGATATATAATGTGATAATATATCGCATATATATATATATATATATATATATATATATATATATATATATATATATATATATATATATATATATATATATATGTCGTACCTAATAGCCAGAACGCACTTCTCAGCCTACTATACATGGCCCGATTTGCCTAATAAGCCAAGTTTTCCTGAATTAATATATTTTTTCTAATTTTTTTCTTATGAAATGATAAAGCTACCCATTTCATTATGTATGAGGTCAATTTTTTTTTATTGGAGTTAAAATTAACGTAGATATATGACCGAACCTAACCAACCCTACCTAACCTAACCTAACCTATCTTTATAGGCTAGGTTAGGTTAGGTAGCCGAAAAAGTTAGGTTAGGTTAGGTTAGGTAGGTTAGGTAGTCGAAAAACAATTATTTCATGAAAACTTGGCTCATTAGGCAAATTGGGCCTTGCATAGTAGGCTGAGAAGTGCGTTCTGGCTACTAGGTACGACATATATATATATATATGTCGTACCTAGTAGCCAGAACGCACTTCTCAGCCTACTATGCAAGGCCCAATTTGCATAATAAGCCAAGTTTTCATAAATTAATTGTTTTTCGACTACCTAACCTACCTAACCTAACCTAACCTAACTTTTTCGGCTACCTAACCTAACCTATAAAGATAGGTTAGGTTAGGTAGGGTTGGTTAGGTTCGGTCATATATCTACGTTAATTTTAACTCCAATAAAAAAAAATTGACCTCATTCGTAATGAAATGGGTAGCTTTACCATTTCATGAGAAAAAAATTAAAGAAAATATATTAATTCAGGAAAACTTGGCTTAATAGGCAAATCGGGCCTTGCATAGTAGGCCGAGAAGTGCATTCTGGCTACTAGGTACGACATATATATATATATATATATATATATATATATATATATATATATATATATATATATATATATATATATATATTAGTATATTTTGGTAGCAGTCTTTCCTGTAGACATATATTATTAAATATGACCGAAAAAGTAAGATTAATAATTCTAACACGAATTTTCTCAATCTTTCGTACTGAATAGAACTTACGCATCTCCGATTTTATATCTACATTTGAGGTGGAAGGGGTGATGTGGCATTAACACAAGACAGAACAAGAGGTGGCATTAATAGGCTATTAATTTCATCAACACAAGACAGAACAAGAGGTGGTATTAATAGGGTATTAATTTCATCAACACAAGACAGAACACGAAACAATGGGTATTGAATAGAAGTGTTTGTAGAAAGCCTATTGGTCCATATTTCTTGATGCTTCTATATTGGAGCGGAGTCTAGAGGTGGGTAGAATATAGTTGTGCAATAATTGGCTGTTGATTGCTGGTGTTGACTTCTTGATTTGTAGTGCCTCGCAAACGTCAAGCCGCCTGCTATCGCTGTATCTATCGATGATTTCTGTGTTGTTTACTAGGATTTCTCTGGCTATGGTTTGGTTGTGGGAAGAGATTATATGTTCCTTAATGGAGCCCTGTTGCTTATGCATCGTTAAACGCCTAGAAAGAGATGTTGTTGTCTTGCCTATATACTGGGTTTTTTGGAGCTTACAGTCCCCAAGAGGGCATTTAAAGGCATAGACGACGTTAGTCTCTTTTAAAGCGTTCTGTTTTGTGTCTGGAGAGTTTCTCATGAGTAGGCTGGCCGTTTTTCTGGTTTTATAGTAAATCGTCAGTTGTATCCTCTGATTTTTGTCTGTAAGGATAACGTTTCTATTAACAATATCTTTCAGGACCCTTTCCTCCGTTTTATGAGCTGTGGAAAAGAAGTTCCTGTAAAATAGTCTAATAGGGGGTATAGGTGTTGTGTTAGTTGTCTCTTCAGAGGTTGCATGGCTTTTCACTTTCCTTCTTATGATGTCTTCGACGAAACCATTGGAGAAGCCGTTATTGACTAGGACCTGCCTTACCCTGCAGAGTTTTTCGTCGACTTGCTTCCATTCTGAGCTGTGGCTGAGAGCACGGTCGACATATGCGTTAACAACACTCCTCTTGTACCTGTCTGGGCAGTCGCTGTTGGCATTTAGGCACATTCCTATGTTCGTTTCCTTAGTGTAGACTGCTGTGTGGAAACCTCCGCTCTTTTCCATGACTGTTACATCTAGAAAGGGCAGCTTCCCATCCTTTTCCATCTCGTAAGTGAAACGCAGCACGGAACTCTGCTCAAATGCCTCCTTCAGCTCCTGCAGATGTCTGACATCAGGTACCTGTGTAAAAATGTCGTCAACATACCTGCAGTATATGGCCGGTTTCAAGTTCATGTCGACTAAGACTTTTTGCTCGATGGTACCCATGTAGAAGTTTGCAAACAGGACACCTAGGGGAGAACCCATGGCGACCCCATCTACTTGCTTATACATGTGCCCATCCGGGCTCAAGAAGGGTGCCTCTTTAGTACAAGCTTGGAGTAGTTTCCTCAGAATATTTTCTGGTATGTCAAGAGGAGTACAGGCTGGATCACGATACACTCTGTCGGCTATCATTCCGATTGTCTCGTCCACAGATACGTTGGTAAACAGCGATTCTACGTCCAACGAGGCTCTTATCCCTGTGGCCCGTGTGCCCCGCAGTAAGTCAACAAATTCCTTTGGAGACTTCAGGCTGAAGGCGTAAGGAACATAAGGAGTCAGCAGGCCGTTGAGTCGCTTCGCCAGTCTGTACGTGGGTGTGGGTATCTGGCTAATGATTGGCCGAAGTGGGTTTCCAGGCTTGTGTGTCTTGACATTTCCATACGCATATCCAGGTTTATATTCCCCAATGATCTTTGGCAGGTGGAGTCCGGATTTCTTGGCGTTCACAGTTTCGATCAGTTTGTTGACCTTTGCTTTTAATTCAGCTGTAGTGTCCTTCATTACCCTTTGGAACTTAGTTTGGTCAGAGAGTATGATGTTCATTTTCGCCAGATATTCGTCTTTTTTAAGAATGACATATATTGGCGACTTGTCACCTTTCCTGACAACTATCTCCTTGTTATCACGAAGGCTTTTAGCTGCCGCTTTAAGCTCGGGGGACAGTATGGTGCTTCTGTAATTGCCTCGATTCTTTCCTCCTTCTGCAATAAGTTCTGCTTGTAAGGTATCTTTGGTAGTGACCTTCTTTTGTGTCTCGAGGTCGAATATGTCGTCCAACAGAATTTCCAACTCTACTTTCCGGGCCATCTCACTCGGTCTGGACATAACATGACAGTTTATGCCCAGATTTAGGAGAGAGACTTGGTCCTCAGTGAGGTTAATTCCTGCAAGGTTCAGGAAGCCATCTCTTGGTCGTGGAATTGCCATAGGTCCTCCATATAATGTTGTTAGTTTCTTGATAATCCTTGTTTCAGTGCTGAGGTGATGTTGGTCTGTGAGGATGTCGAGGTGTTGTTCAATGCGGGTACGGATACTTTCGTCGATGTTGCTATTTCTCCACTCGTTTGTAGCATGAAGTAGTTGCGTTTTGTTGTCTTTGATTTCATTCTCTGCCTTGTATATCTGATCACGAATCAGATCCTGGCGAAATTTTATCGTGAAGGCTTGATTCCTTGCTGCTGGGTCGTGCACTTTAATATTAGTATATTTTGGTAGCAGTCTTTCCTGTAGACATATATTATTAAATATGACCGAAAAAGTAAGATTAATAATTCTAACACGAATTTTCTCAATCTTTCGTACATTTCTTTTCACTGTTGGAGGTAAATCAAAAATCAATTCTCCAAAATTCATTTTTATTTCTAGTCTGACGCGAGAAGAGCGCGTTTCGTAAAACTTATTACATTTTCAAAGACTTTAGTTCACAAATACACAACTGAATAGAACTTACGCATCTCCGATTTTATATCTACATTTGAGTGAGGTGGAAGGGGTGATGTGGCATTAACACAAGACAGAACAAGAGGTGGCATTAATAGGCTATTAATTTCATCAACACAAGACAGAACAAGAGGTGGTATTAATAGGGTATTAATTTCATCAACACAAGACAGAACACGAAGCAATGGGTATTGAATAGAAGTGTTTGTAGAAAGCCTATTGGTCCATATTTCCATATTGGTCCAATATAGAAGCATCAAGAAATATGGACCAATAGGCTTTCTACAAACACTTCTATTCAATACCCATTGTTTCGTGTTCTGTCTTGTGTTGATGAAATTAATACCCTATTAATACCACCTCTTGTTCTGTCTTGTGTTGATGAAATTAATAGCCTATTAATGCCATCTCTTGTTCTGTCTTGTGTTAATGCCACATCACCCCTTCCACCCCACTCAAATGTAGATATAAAATCGGAGATGCGTAAGTTCTATTCAGTTGTGTATTTGTGAACTAAAGTCTTTGAAAATGTAATAAGTTTTACGAAACGCGCTCGTGTCGCGTCAGACTAGAAATAAAAATGAATTTTGGAGAATTGATTTTTGATTTACCTCCAACAGTGAAAAGAAATGTACGAAAGATTGAGAAAATTCGTGTTAGAATTATTAATCTTACTTTTTCGGTCATATTTAATAATATATATATATATATATATATATATATATATATATATATATATATATATATATATATATATATGTATATATATATATATATATATATATATATATATATATATATATATATATATATATATGTATATATATATATATATATATATATATATATATATATATATATATATATATATATATATATATATATATATATATATATATATATTACACAGCCCGTTTTCTCCACTCGACACTCCGTAAAAAATGCAACTATTTTGCCTACTCAGAACCGTACGTACCCAAGCAACCCTCCTAACCCCATTGAGAAAAAGATCAATATTATGTATAATTTTTATCGTAGACGATTTCGTTAAAAATTGCAACGCATTTAGGGGGAAGGGACGAGTTGGATAGTGTCAATATGTATGGGTTAATACATATGTATATGTATATATATATGTATACATGTATGCAACACGTGAGCAAGCATGTATGATTCGGTTACAATAAAACAAGAAAGGTAAACAGAGAGACAAGAGGAATGAATGCATTAGTGTATCGTGACATTTATCCAACCCGTTCTCGCAAATTCATAAAGTCAATATTGACTTATTAAATAAGTGCATAGGTGACATACTAAACATAATAGATACACTTAAAAAGCTTCATAGAAAACACCGACCTTACCTAACCTTGTTAGTATCTTAAGATAAGCATCTTATAGCTTCGTAATTACAATTGTTACTTAACCTATTATAGGTATAGATTAAGTAATAATTGTAATTACGAAGCAATAAGATGCTTATCTTAAGATACTAACAAGGTTAGGTAAGGTCGGTGTTTTCTATGAAGCTTTTTAAGGGTATCTATTATGTTTAGTATATCACCTATGCACGTAGTTAATAAGTCAATATTGACTATACGAATTTGCGAGAACGGGTTGCATTTATCAAGAACCTTTACTCTAGGTTGAGAGGCGGGGCCACAGAGCCAAAGCTCAACCCTCCCCCGGCCAGCACAACTAGGTGAGTATAGACAGTGAGGGGCTGGAGGCACCTCACAGTGAGTACAGCGCCTCGTATCTCAATAATTGCGGTCTTAGTCTGTATTTATGAAACAGTTTACGAGCTCCTAAGTGTTACGAGGTAGTTTATACTAATGAAGACCTGGGATTGCGGAGTCCCAGCTCCTCTCGGGTTGTTTTTATTCGTTTTGTTGGGGACAGGAAGCCTTCTTGTATGTATTTACTCTAGTCTTGTATCCCTTGTATCCAGTTTAACTCCCGGTACCTATTTACAAGTAGGTAAAGAGAGGCATAAGGTAAAAAAAAGAGGCCAACCATTTCTGCCCGCTACCTTCCCCACGGAGATTGAACCCCTGGATCGTCAATTGTGAGTCGAGAAGGTAGCCACTGTGCTACAGAGAGCCTTCATGGCATGTCCTCATATCCCTCCATGTGCTATGTAAAGACATTCTGACTTAGCGCTTTTTCCTAATAATCACCTCACCTTGGGGTCGAGGGAGGACGTCGTAGCACTTCCGACCTCGTAAAGTCTATAATAAATACGGTGGTAAGTCGCCATGGTCAGGCGTACGGAGATCGTTAAAGGGCACGTAAGTGATTGGCTAATCCTGGCCCAGATCTACATTCAATATCTTAAGTCATATAACTTACCAATCATCACCAGATCTCTCAAGGTATATTAGAACTCAGAATTTAAAAAAAACTTGAGAACAATTACAAAACTTTGCGATATATTTTCAACAAAATTTCAAAAAATTATGTTTTATGTACTAGTGGACAAATATCTATATTTCAATCTAAAATATTCTTTACTCGGTAAGATTCTATTATATTTCAACAGCGTTAGAATTTTCGCAATAGATTTTATTTTTTATTAACCTGCTAAGGTATATGGTCATTTTTGCAGCTCTCCTGGTATATGAAGGTTAACATGAATTGATGAATTGTGTCAACAGTTACGATAACTGAAAATTATCATCTGGCAAGATGGTTATATAGTCATACGATTATAGTAGTTATCTTATCTCTCACTACTTTTGTACACTGGCACTACAGTGGCTGTTGTTAAGCTTTTTGGTAGTTCTCCTATTTGGTGTGTATTGTGGTATATATCATAATGAGGTGTCGGCATGAGGTTCTTGTTCCGTCTGTTAGTACGTGAGAGAGAGAGAGAGAGAGAGAGAGAGAGAGAGAGAGAGAGAGAGAGAGAGAGAGAGAGAGAGAGAGAGAGAGAGAGAGGGGAGGGTCGGAAGAGGTACGTAGGTAAGTATAAGGTAGAGTTAGATTGGAAGGAAAAGGTAAGGTGGGATGGGGGGGGGGTGTTAGGTGGTAGGAAGAGGAAGGTGGAAGAGAGAGGTAGCCGAAAGAGGAGATTGGGAGCGAGACGTGGTGGAAAGGAACAGGTAGGTGGGACGAACAGGTAAGTGGATAGAAAGTGGATAGAAGAAACTAACCTAACACATAAAGGCCACTAGACTGATAAAGAAGACATGGAACATTCTACAAGAAACAAAATAAAGAAGCAGAGAAGAAAAGAAGAGATGAAAGAGCATGCAGGAGAAGAGCATCCTCCCAACATGAACAGAAACGTGAGATAAAGAACAAATAATGATACACAGAACAACAGCAATGAAAACGAGAGATGAGAAATCAGACGACGCGAAGATGGTGTTGATTAGCGAGGACCCGGAGAATGCCAAGTGCCAGCCACCGCGTCTACCACCTTATATGACCTCTCGTAAACCAGGGTTAAGAGTGCCACCGCTGGCGTGACGTCACACCCACCCCTGGCACCCTGGTCAAAGGCCACTGTCAGGGCGTTATCAGTACTCTGAGTGCCAGTACTCGTCTCCATATTACTTGTGTCATCACTATGCCACCAGCACACGTGCGGCCGCAACAACTTGGGCAATAAAGAGAAGGGTGGGCAGGCTGCATTTTCTTAGACTGTCAGAAAGGCTTTGACACAGTACCCCATAAAAGGCTGTTACAAATGTTGGAGAAACAGGCAGGAGTAAAAGATAAGGTGCTCTTGTGGATAACGGAGTATCTAAGCAATAGGAAACAGCGAGTAACTGTGAGAGGGGGGGAGACATCAGAGTGGCGAGATGTCACCAGCGGAGTCCCACAAGGGCTCTGTACTCGGACTTATCCTGTTTCTGATGTATGTAAACGATCTTCCAGAAGGTATAGACTCATTCCTCTCAATGTTTGCTGATGATGCAAAAATTATGAAAGGTGACCTTCTTTTTATAATTTTATAATTTATGAAAGGTGACACGCCATACAACCTCTGAAGAACCAACCCACACAACACCCGTACCTCCTATTAGACAGTTTAACAGGAACTTCTTTTCGACGGCTTATAACACGCAGGAAAAAGTCGTGAGAGATATTATTGATAGGAATATTATCCCTACAGACACCAATCATAAGATACAAGTAACAGTTTACTACAAAAACAAGAAGACTGCCATCTTGCGCATGAAGAACTCTCCAGATATCAACCACAACGCCTTGAGAGAGACTTATGTCGTCTATGCCTTCACGTGCCCACTTGGAGACTGTCAGCCCCAAAGATCTCAATATATAGGCAAGACCACAACGTCTCTCTTTAGACGATTAACAATGCACAAGCAAGAGGGCTCCATCAAGGAGCATATAATCTCCACACTCACACCCAGACCATCACCAGAGACATCTTGACAAGCAACAATGATATAATCGGCAGGTATAGTCACTATGCAGATTACAGGTGATCATCATAGTGATCAACACCACTATCAAGCCAACACTTGGACAAGTGCCGCAACAATCCTGAACCACACATTTCACCATCTCCAGCACTTTACACCCACTTAACCCCACCACCACCACACCCTCTACTTCACCGCCAGCAACACACACTCTCCCCCACACCCCCACCACCACCACACCCCCTACTTCACCGCCAGCAACACACACTCTCCCCCACACCCCCACCACCACCACACCCCCTACTTCACCGCCAGCAACACACACTCTCCCCCACCATCACACCCCCCACACCCCCACCACCTCCACTTGCCTACCTGGCTCAAGGCAAGCCAATAAAACTCCTATTTCTTAGTTGAGCAGGTAAGCCAATTGAAGCGTGGGGAGGCGTCAACACCCTGAGAGGAAGGTTTAGAGAAATAATCTCTACCTTGCTAGACCTCGGCACGTCGGCTATCCTAATATCTATTATTTCATTTTTCAATTGGATTTTAGAAGGATCATTCTGAAGATGTATTATTAAATACGAAAGTACTTAAGGAAATTCCTGTCTTTATCCTTCCTTCGTGGTCTGACATTGACACATTGTTCATCATGCGTTAATCGTGATTTATACCCACACACACACACACACACACACACACACACACACACACACACACACACACACACACACACACACACACACACAAACCACCACACGCCTCACAACACAATTGGCCTTCCCACAGCAGCCAATCACAGAGCCACATCAGGCCCCCAGCGTTCGCTACATATACGTCCGCATCGAGTTACGAATATTGCTATACATCCTCTTGTATACTTTTAGTGTATTTTGATTCAAAAATACATTTTATCTTTGTATTGTGTAGTGAAGCTTTGGTTTAGTTGAGAGAGAGAGAGAGAGAGAGAGAGAGAGAGAGAGAGAGAGAGAGAGAGAGAGAGAGAGAGAGAGAGAGAGAGAGAGAGAGAGAGAGAGAGAGAGACAGACATACCCCTCACTTGAGAAGGCAGAACTCGGGTCAAATAACAAAGACATTTCCTATATAAACATGGCCGTCTTGGTCTCCACTAAGGGCGTCATCTCCAGTATACCCAAAAAATTATATAAATATATAAATATTCTTTGACCCGGATAAATACCGCGAGAGGCAATTAAGGTCATATAAAATATTACTTTGATGACTTGAAAATATCGCATGTTGAGGTGATGGTTAAGTGGGTGGGGGTTGGGGGTGGGGTGTGGGGGGGGTTTGTGGTGGTGGTGTTGGTGTTGGTAGACGTGTTGATGGTGATGGTGGTGGTCCTAATTTCTTTCAATCTGAAGAGGCCATCCTTGTCCACCTTATCTACTCCCCCAACATTATCCTGTATGTTGTGATCATATCCCCTCTCTTCCTTCTATCCTCTAGGGCTGTGAGACTTAGTTCCATTAGCCGATGTTCGTAGCTTAAACACCCTCAGCTCCGGCACCAGTCCCGTGGCAAACCATTTTACTTTTTCAATTCTGGCTTTGTGTTTCACAAGATGCGGATTCCATGCCGGTGCTGCGTATTCCAGCATTGATCTAACAAATGTTGTGTAGATTGCCTAGAGGAAATACTGACTGTAGTGTAGCTACCTTCCCTTTATGGTGCTGACAGCTATTAGTCTCCACTCTGCCTGTCTCATCTTCATTACCTTACATTTGTTATATTTGAATTCCAGCAACCACTTGTTTAACCACTCGTGGAGTTTGTCGAGGACCTCTTGTAACTTCCTGCGGTCATCTCTTTTCACCTTCCTCATCAGATTGGTATCATCAGTAAACATTGACATGTCCGAGCTCATTGTGTCTGAGATATCGTTCACATTAGGAGCAGCAGTGGTGCCAGGACCTCTGGGACAAGTGGGGTTAGTTCCACTAAATGGGACAAGTGGGACAAGTGGGGTTACATACCCCGCAGCTTGTAACCTCATCTCTGTTACTCTGTTCTCTGTTCTTGTGGTACGCGTATAACTATTTCACTGTTCTGTCCCGTTGTCCCAGCTTGCTTCTCCCTCTTGAACAACAGTCATTCATGGGGGAACAGTGCCAAATGCTTCTTAACAGTCAAGAAAAACGTCAGTCTACCCAGCCTTCATTTTCTGGTCTTATTTCGTAATCTTGTCATAAAACTCTAGTAAGTTTTTACTAGAGTTTTTACTAGAGATGCAGGTGTGTCTCTAGCTCTTGGGCCTGCCTCTCACAATAATCACTTGCTCAGATGCCTAAACGAATTTTGTCCACTAATTTCTCTCTTTTTTCCTCTCCTGCCTTTTAATCTCCATCCCCTCCCATGCCCTTCCGTTATCTCCTCCTCCTCTTCCTCCTTACTACGTATCTCTTCATCTCCGGCTGCCCATTAACACAGCAATATTTGTTGTATATGAGTTCTGGTCGTTGTGATGTACACTGCTTTTATTTCCTGTGGTTAGTCTTGTCTTTTTCGTATATTGTCTGCTCTGGTCTCTGTGAGTGTTCTGCTGTGTGTGTGTGTGTGTGTGTGTGTGTGTGTGTGTGTGTGTGTGTGTGTGTGTGTGTTCTAATGTGTGTGTGTGTGTTCTGCTCTGTGTGTGTGTGTTCTGCTGTGTGTGTGTGTGTTCTGCTGTGTGTGTGTGTGTTCTGCTCTGTGTGTGTGTGTTCTGCTGTGTGTGTGTGTGTGTTCTGCTGTGTGTGTGTGTGTTCTGCTGTGTGTGTGTGTGTTCTGCTGTGTGTGTGTGTGTTCTGCTGTGTGTGTGTGTGTTCTGCTGTGTGTGTGTGTGTTCTGCTCTGTGTGTGTGTGTTCTGCTGTGTGTGTGTTCTGCTGTGTGTGTGTGTGTTCTGCTGTGTGTGTGTGTGTTCTGCTCTGTGTGTGTGTGTTCTGCTCTGTGTGTGTGTGTTCTGCTGTGTGTGTGTGTGTTCTGCTGTGTATGTGTGTGTTCTGCTGTGTGTGTGTGTGTTCTGCTCTGTGTGTGTGTGTTCTGCTGTGTGTGTGTGTGTTCTGCTGTGTGTGTGTGTGTTCTGCTGTGTGTGTGTGTTCTGCTCTGTGTGTGTGTGTTCTGCTGTGTGTGTGTGTGTTCTGCTGTGTGTGTGTGTGTTCTGCTCTGTGTGTGTGTGTTCTGCTGTGTGTGTGTGTTCTGCTGTGTGTGTGTGTTCTGCTGTGTGTTTGTGTGTGTTCTGCTGTGTGTGTGTGTTCTGCTGTGTGTGTGTGTGTTCTGCTGTGTGTGTGTGTGTTCTGCTGTGTGTGTGTGTGTTCTGCTGTGTGTGTGTGTTCTGCTGTGTGTGTGTGTGTTCTGCTGTGTGTGTGTGTGTTCTGCTGTGTGTGTGTGTGTTCTGCTGTGTGTGTGTGTGTTCTGCTCTGTGTGTGTGTGTGTGTTCTGCTGTGTGTGTGTGTGTGTGTGTGTGTGTGTGTGTGTGTGTGTGTGTGTGTGTGTGTGTGTTCTGCTGTGTGTGTGTGTGTGTTCTGCTCTGTGTGTGTGTGTGTTTTGCTCTGTGTGTGTGTGTGTTCTGCTGTGTGTGTGTGTGTGTGTTCTGCTGTGTGTGTGTGTTCTGCTGTGTGTGTGTGTTTACTAGTTGTGTTTTTGCGGGGGTTGAGCTTTGCTCTTTTGGCCCGCCTCTCAACTGTCAATCAACTGTTTACTATTTTTTTTTTCCACACACACACACACACACACACACACACACACACACACACACACACACACACACACACACACACACACACACACACACACCAGGAAGCAGCTCGTGACAGCTGACTAACTCCCAGGTACCTATTTACTGCTAGGTAACAGGGGCACTTAGGCTGAAAGAAACTTTGCCCATTTGTTTCTGCCTCGTGCGGGAATCGAACCCACGCCACAGAATTACGAGTCCTGCGCGCTATCCACCAGGCTACGAGGCCCCTATGTGTATGTGTGTGTGTGTGTGTGTGTGTGTGTGTGTGTGTGTGTGTGTGTGTGTGTGTGTGTGTGTGTGTGTGTGTATGTGTGTGTGTGTATGTGTGTGTGTTTATTGTGGGGGTGGCACGGTGGGGGGGGGGGTTTAACTGGTGGAGGGGTGGAGGGAGAGGGAGAGAGGGAGTGAAAGGGAGAGGAGGAGTGAAGGAGAGTGATAGGGAGGGAGAGTGAGAAGTAGGCAGAGAGGAAGAGAGGAAGGAGGGCAATCAGGTGGGTGAGGTATGGTGGGTCAGTCCCTGGGGTGAGAGGTGAGGTTGGCGGTAGGCTCGTTTGTGCGTGCGTGCGTGTGTGTGTGTGTGTGTGTTTACACTGGCGTGTTATGGTGAGGAGGGGGGGGGGGTAGGTCTAGTCAGTGGCGGTGTAATGTAACACACAGGTGAGAGAAACTAGTACCAAGCTGAGGCTCTTGAGCTTCTTTTTCGTATTTTAATTAAATTATGTTCAAAGCTAATTACTATATAAAAAACACTGTACACCTTGTATGACTGACTTTGAGAGGCACTCATCTCCGAGTAAGCATCCCACAGCACAATTAGGTGATTTATGAAGCGATGTCCTCCTTAATGTGTGTGTGTTCTTCTCTGTGTGTGTGTTCTGCTCTCTGTGAGTGTTCTGCTCTCTGTGTGTGTTCTACTCTCTGTGAGTGTTCTGCTCTCTGTGTGTGTTCTTCTGTGTGTGTGTGTTCTGCTCTCTGTGTGTGTTCTGCTCTCTGTGTGTGTTCTGCTCTGTGTGTGTGGTCTGCTCTCTGTGAGTGTTCTGCTCTCTGTGAGTGTTCTGCTCTCTGTGTGTGTTCTACTCTCTGTGAGTGTTCTGCTCTCTGTGTGTGTTCTTCTGTGTGTGTGTGTTCTTCTGTGTGTGTGTGTTCTGCTCTCTGTGTGTGTTCTGCTCTCTGTGTGTGTTCTGCTCTGTGTGTGTGGTCTGCTCTCTGTGTGTGTGGTCTGCTCTCTGTGAGTGTTCTGCTCTCTGTGAGTGTTCTGCTGTGTGTGTGCTCTGCTCTCTGTGAGTGTTCTCGTCTCTCTCAGTGTTTTGTTATTTATTTGTAGTTGACATAAATCAATCTTCTTATTAACATTAATTGTTCTGTCCTTAAATATGATAATAAAGTGGGAAGGGGGAAGTGGAAGAGAAGGGGTAATACGAGACAGGTAAATGGGAAGGAACAACGTTATAACCGGTGATCATAAGGACTATATGTTGCTGGGCTGGGATGTGGCATAGCACTTTCTCCACCCCATCCTCCCACACCAGCAGACGAGATTAACTCTGTGAAGGTGCGCCTGGGAAGGAGGAAGAGAGTGTGTTAATGGGATGGGAGAGATGTGGGAGAGATGTGGGAGGGTACGTCCATGGGAGGGAAGTTGAAAGAGGTGAAAGGGTTGTAGGGTTGATCAAATGATGATAATCTTGGCGTTTTTGGGCATATTGTTCGGCTGGTTAGGGTCGTAGGTGTATGATTAGTTATACAGTTGTATTACTTAGCCTCTCAGTTGTATTTTTTACGGAGTGGCTAATCGACAGAACTTTTACGGAGTGGCTAATCGACAGAACTTTTACGGAGTGGCTAATCGAAAGAACTTTTACGGAGTGGCTAATCGAGAGACCGTGCTGAACTTAGATACTGTAATAGGATAGCTAATCTTCCAATCTACTCTCCCCGTCTAATCCCATCCCTTCTCCAACTGCATCCCAGTTTGCCAATCCTCTTTCCATCCTCACCTATTACCCTCCCCCTATTCCCTCCAAGCACCTCCCACCCATTCCAATCACGTCCCATAACCTTCTAACACCTTTCCATCCTCTCCAATCTCATCACTCTCCTTCAAATCCCTCCAAACATCTCTCTCTAATCACCTCCTGCCTCCAATCACATTTGAACCTTTAAAACCCCCTTCCTTGTCCTCTACAATCACTTCCCACTCTTCCAATCACTCCTACTCCCTCCGATGCTCCTCTCCAATCACCTCGAAACTCCTCCAATCCCAATATCTCCTACCAATCACCCCCCTACCCCCCCTCCAAACACCTCTCACCCACTCTCCTGTATTTAACTCTCTTGCTTTATCATACAAATCAAACATTCTGAGATTCATCTCTACACACAATGTTGCCGATGGCTATCTTGAGATCTTGAGATGATTTCGGGGCTTTAGTGTCCCCGCGGCCCGGTCCTCGACCAGGCCTCCACCCCCAGGAAGCAGCCCGTGACAGCTGCACGGGCTGCCCACAACAGGCGTGGAAATGTGGTGGTGAGTGGGGGAGCAGGGGGTATGGGGGAGGGGGAGGGGGGAAGGGGAAGGGGGGGGACTAGGGGGGGTTGGGGTTTAAGGAGGAAGAGAAGATGGCGGCGATAGACATTAACTGCGTCTCTGATTTCCCCCTGGACACTCTGAGTATGTCTATACGCGAGCCACTTCCGGCTCTCGTAACGAATTAGCCGGTGTAAACAACCGCTCGTTCCCCCCCCCCCCTCCAAGATGGCCTGATTAGGGTCCGTGAACGAGGCAGTGAAAGAGATATTCGTGTGAGCCACATCTGCCCTTCCTCCTTCTCCCTGGGCCACAAGCCGGGCCACGGTGACACGCTGGCCCATAACATCCACCAACAGCCCACTAACAATGGCCCAGGCGGTAGTGGGCCATCCGGGTGTCGCGCGATTTATGCGCGCAGGTTCCCACCGGCGCGAGTGGGGGGGGGGGGGCAGACGCGGTCGTAAGCCGTAGTTAGCGGGTGATAACTGGGGCGAGGTGTCACCGGTGAACGACTTCATCACGAGGAGAAGACGGAGAGGGGGGAGGGGGAGGGGTGCTTAGCGGAGGGGAATGGTGTCAGATGGAAGAGTAGGGGGGGGGGAGGGGGGACTGGCCGGATTGTGTACCCACGAGGCAAACAAGCAAAGAGCGATTACAAAGGTTGTTGTTGTTTAAGATTCAGCTACTGAGAACAAAAAGATCCAAGTAGCACGGGCTATGGTGAGCCCGTAGTTGACTTAACCTGGAACAGGAGCGGAGCTGTAACTTGGGATTACAGAAGATGTTACAGCCGATGTTGCTAGTACTCTTCCATCTCTCTCCCTCTCCTCTTCTCTCTTCTCTTCTTCCCCAGTATCATCTCATATCATTTTTTTATAAAACAGGGATCGTAAACAATTACGATTACGTAGATGACAATGTAAGACAAACCAAGCAAGAACACGACATTAACCAAGAGAAGATAACAGAAAACAGTTGGAGAACACGATATCAACAGAACACTAACGCAACCTGAAACCAACGAACAACCAAGAATTTATTACATCTGTCGGTGGAGGAATCCGCATAGGCGAACAGTCAAGGCTCAGAAAGTGTAACGTTAAGGCAACGGAAATATGAGACAACAGAGAGAGCCTACGAGACCAACGGGATGCAAGACAACGGAGAACAACGGAAAACGGAGAAGAAACAGAAATAAACAGTCAGATATGACAGAGGAGGTGCCGGGACCTCCCTTGGGAAATTGCCTCTGTACGGTCGCTGGGAGGCGTTTGCTGTTGCTCTCTCATACCCCCTCCAAGCTCTCATACCCTCCAAGCTCTCATACCCTCCAAGCTCTCATACCCTCCAAGCTCTCATACCCTCCAAGCTCTCATACCCCCCAAGCTCTCATACCCCCCAAGCTCTCATACCCTCCAAGCTCTCATGTGTTGTTGATGTTTAAATGATATATTGGGGTTAAACACAAAGTGAAAATAAAAATATATAAACATGAAAAAGGAAGAACTATTAAATCAACTCTGAGGCACAACACCTAAAGGGAGAGATAGATTACTTCGATAACATTTCCTCCTGTTCATTATTCCCCACAACCCCTATCCCCAGCTACATCATCATCTCTCACCTATCCCCCTTTCCCACTATGACCGTCCTTCATCTCTTCCATTCCTCTTCACCCCATCCCATCCCCTCCAGCATCCAGTTCCAGCAAAACTGTCGATTTTGGATAATCTTCTGGCTGAGTTGAGTGATGCTTCAGGTCAGGTAGAGGTATGGCGGGAAGTTTCACTTTACCTCTTCTTCTTCTCTCTCTCCCTTACACCATCACTGTACTCCACTACTCCACCATCCTCTCTATAGTGCAGCGCCACCACTGTACAGCCATAAAGACATTAGAAATAATTTTTGTTATCGTCAGAGTAGTTAACAGATGGAATGCATTAGGCAGTGATGTGGTGGAGGCTGACTCCATACACAGTTTCAAGTGTAGATATGATAGAGCCCAGTAGGCTCAGGAACCTGTACACCAATTGATGGATGAGAGGCGGGACCAAAGAGCCAGAGCTCAACCCCCACAAGCACAACTAGGTGAGTACATCACCACAGACATCACCACCACAAGTGCACAGTTACACCATACATCACCCCCCCCCCCCCCCCGCCCCTCCCCCATCACCATCCCACCCCAAGCCTGACTACACTGTCACTATTGTCCACAAAATTCGATCCCTTATTTACATGGTAACTCTGCCAGTGTGGTGGTTGTCATGGTGATATCTGCATCAAAGGTGACGCCAGTAGCAGTTAATTAGAGCAGTTTCAGTGGCTTTAATTAGTGGTGGGTTAAGTCTTTGTGGAGTGTTGAGAAAACTGGCCAGGGTGAGATAGGGCAGGAATGTCTCGGGTGTAAAGCATTCACTTATTGCTGTCTTTGATTGTGTGTGTGTGTGTGTGTGTGTGTGTGTGTGTGTGTGTGTGTGTGTGTGTGTGTGTGTGTGTGTGTGTGTGCGTGTGTGTGTATGTGTGTGTGTGCGTGTGTGTGTATGTGTGTGTGTGTGTGTGTGTGTGTATGTGTGTATGTGTGCGTGTGTGTGTACTCACCTAGTTGTGTTTGCGGGGGTTGAGCTCTGCTCTTTCGGCCCGCCTCTCAACTGTGACTCCTATGCATACTGGAGTATACCTATGCATACATATGTCACTCCTATGCATACAGCGGGCTGACAGCCAAGATGCCTCACTCCTCATTGGGCCGACAGCCCAGCGGCCTCACTCTTCAGCTGCCTCACTCCTCAGGCATTAACACACGTCTCATATGAGTGAGATTAATGCTGAAAAAAGTTCGTCTCAGATTTTTGCATTTTCTGCCGCCTAAATTGACGTGGCGACGTTCCCTGAGGAGTTGACGGTGGTTTGTGTGGTGTGGAATGGGGGGGTAGTTGAGGGAGGGGAAAGGGGGGGTAGGGGTAGTTGTGGCCCGGGGGGGGGGTTATTAAGGGGGGGGGGTAGGGGAAGTTGTGGTAGAGGGGAAACAATAGAGGGAACAGTTTGGTAGGAGAGGAATATATATGACTGATTTAAGTACAAGATTTAAGTAGTTATGTACTCACCTTATTGTGCTTGAGGGGGGTTGAGCTCTGGCTCTTTGGTCCCGCCTCTCAACCGTCAATTAACAATGTGGAAGAGGGAGGGGGGGGAGGGGGGATTTGGAGAGGGACATATGTGGCCTGGGTTGGGGGGGTAACAATGCCCCGGGGGGGGGGGGGAAGGACGAGGGAGAAATATGACAAAAATATTATACCATTTGGGAGATAAAATTCTTCAGAAATCAGGTAGAGAGAAATTTCTGGGTGTTGACATCTCACTGGACCGCCCCCCCCCCCCCTCCCCCCACCTGAAGCCCCACAGAATTAATATCATATGTGGCACATACGGGGTTGGGCAACATAACTGCTTATGTTGTAAGGAAACTTGTGTAAGGAATGATTGAAAAACCTTTTATGTCACATACGTCAGACTAATCCTGGAGTACGCGGCTCCAGCGTGGTGTCCATATCTAGTCAAATGCAAGACAAAATAAGAGAAAGTTCAGAGGTATGCCACCAGATTAGTCTCGGAGCTGAGGGGTATGAGTTACGAGGAAAGGGTTCATGAATTTAACCTCACCTCACTGGGGAACAGAAAAATTAGAGGAGCCATGATTACCACATACAAATTTCTCAGAGGAACTGACTCGTCAGATAAGGACAGGCTATTTAGAACAGGTTGTACTCGAACAAGGGAACACAAGTGGAAACCTAGAACCCAAAAGAGCCACAGAGATATAAGAAAGAACTTTTTCAGTGTCAGAGTAGTTAAGGGATGGAATGCATTAGGCAGTGATGTGGTGGAGGCTGACTCCATACACAGTTTCAAATGTAGATATGATAGAGCCCAGTAGGCTCAGGAATCTGTACACCTGTTGATTGACAGTTGAGAGGCGGGACAGTTGAGAGGCGCTCTGGGGTCATAGTCCTAAGGGCCCGGGTTCGATTCCCGGCAGAGGCAGAAACAAATGAGCAGAGTTCTTTCATCCTGCTACATCTGTTCATCTAGCAGTAAATAGGTATCTGGGAGTTAGACAGCTGCTACGGGCTGCTTCCTGGATAGGAATGTGCATATGTGTGTGTGTACGCGCGCACGCGCGCGCGCAAGATTAATATATGTAGTAGACATAATTGAGGAAAATAAATTGGTTAGAAAGGCGGGGTCCAAGAGCTAATAGCTCGATTCTGCAGAGCTGTCAACTAGGTGACAACTAGGTGCTACACACACTTCATACGATGAAGGGAAACTACCTCCCTATAACGTCTAGAGAAAATGACCTGGGAGTAGACATAACACCAAACCTAACTCCAGAGGCTCATATCAGTAGAATAACGTCAGCCGCATACTCTACTCTGGCAAAAGTCAGAACATCCTTCAGAAACTTGAATAAATATGGAGGCATTTAGATCACTGTATACCACCTATGTGAGGCCAGTCTAAGAGTACGCCGCCCCAGCGTGGAGCCCCCATCTTAAAAAACACATAAGGAAGTTCAAAAAGGCGCAAAGGTTTGCAACTAGGCTCGTCCCAGAGCTGCGAGGGATGAGATACGAAGACAGACTGAAGGAATTAAACCTGACGACGTTAGAAAGGAGGAGGGAGAGTGGGGACATGATTCAGACATATAAATTCCTTAGAGGAATTACCAAGGGCGAAACATAGGAAAGGCTTACAATGAATAACAACAGAACAAGGGACTTGAGAATGGTCCAGGACGGACCGAAACGTCGTCGTCCCTACAACTTCTAGTGTGTGGTCTGGTCAACAGAACAAGAGAGGTACGGATGGAAGCTTGAAACTCAGATGTGTCATAGAGATGTTAGAAAGTTTTCTTTTAGCGTGAGGGAAGTGAATAAATGGAATGACTTAAAGAAGCAGATTATAGAGGCAAACTCCTTTCATAACTCTAAAAACAGATATGATAGAGAAACAGGCCAGGAGTCATTGCATTAGACAACCAACGGCCAGAAAAGCGAGGTCGAAGAGCTAGAGCTCGACTCTACAGACACAAACAGTAACTACACAGACAATATGGGCCACAGTGGCCGCCACAGCACGACACACACAATAGGTGCCACAGATCAGCTAATATATCCCGCTGACAGCATATTCGTCAGGACAAAAGAATATATACACACACACACACCTTGTATACAATAATATTACCCAGAGAATACCTCTGCGATAGATATTTACTGATGGACAGATAGATGGAGGCGGATAACAGATGTGTGTGTTGGATAGGACTGTGGAAGAGGTGTGTGTATTGATGGATAAAAGAATGGATAAGCGGATGGATGTAACATATGTTCTACAAATGGATAGATGTATCCATCTACAAATAGATGGATAGATGTAACGATATTGTAATGATAAACAGGCGGAGTATTAGGATACATATGAACTGATGGACAGATAGATGGAAATGGATCAGTACAGTTTTGATAAATAGATAATTGAGTGTAATTATGTGCTCTGATAGACGGAAGAGCGGGATATGTGTGATAATGGACACATATTATATTATATAATATATATAAGTAACTGATATTATTATTTTTTGAGAGGGATTCGAGTATATCCCTGAAGCCGGATATTTGACTTGAGAGTATTGACCGGGTTACCTGTTATCCTGGGAGTGTGGGGGGGGGGGGTGATATCACCTACTTGTGTTCAAGTCTGTCGAGCTCCACCTCTAGGAACCCGCCTCTGAACGATCAGACAATTGGAGAAAAACTCCAAAATCTTTTTTTAAATTGACATACTCCACATGGGGTGGAAGGTAGAGCGACGGTCTCGCTTCATGCAGGTTGGCGTTCAATCCCCCGACCGTCCACAAGTGGTTGGGCACCATTCCTTCACCCCGTCTCATCCTAAATCTTTATCCTGATCCCTTCACAGTGTTATATAGTCGTAATGGCTTAGGGCTTATCCTGATAGTTTCCCTTCTTCAAAACGATGCCAAGCACAATTATTCTTTTTACTGTGGTCAAATTGCCTTCAGCTGTACCATGATATCTTGAAAATTTCAGGCATATCAGTCATGAACTAGCAATTTCAGGGGTGATTCTCAGAGCTCCAGCAGGCACGACTACTCCTCTCCAAGATGGGACAGTCAACTGAGCTCCCAAGAGCCAATCGGATGCTCATGCTTCTGTATTATATCTTCAAGCTCCTCTCTGATTGGCTGATATTTCATCTCTCGTCCAATCATGGCTTCATGTAATCCCTTTGTACTTACGCAAATTACGTGGCGTAATGGTGGAAATAATTTCCTGTTGAGTGCAATCATTTTTCATCGTTAACCACGAATAATTATGTATACAGGAAATATAGGAAACTATTCATAAACTAATCACATCCTAAACAAAATTGTGTTATTAACAAATTACTTTCGGAGAAAAGGCCCCAAAGGTAATACTTTAAAAGGATTAAATTACGAAAACAAAATGTTCGCCAGCCATTGCAACAGGCGAACTGAAAGGTTGGGGCCCAGCAGCTGAATCTCGGCCTACGAGCACATGTAAGATAGTACAAATTGTAGAGTAGACAGAAGGCAGCAATCTCGCTGGTACTGTGGTGTAGAACCGGCTCTATGTCTCCTGATCTATCAGCTCTATGTCTCCTGATCTATCAGCTCTATGTCTCCTGATCTATCAGCTCTATATCTCCTGATCTATCAGCTCTATGTCTTCTGATCTATCAGCTCTATGTCTCCTGATCTATCAGTTCTATGCCTCCTGATCTATCAGCTCTATGTCTCCTGATCAATCAGCTCTATGTCTCCTGATCTATCAGCTCTATGTCTCTTGATCTATCAGCTCTATGCCTCCTGATCTATCAGCTCTATGTCTCCTGATCTATCAGCTCTATGTCTCCTGATCTATCAGCTCTATGCCTCCTGATCTATCAACTCTATGTCTCATGATCTATCAGCTCTATGCCTCCTGATCTATCAGTTTCTCGCTATTTTCCCCTCTTCGTTGTATGGCCTTCGACAGGTAAGGGAAAGAAACTCTTGAATGGCTAAATTTTCACGGTGAAAAAGTTTGTTACAAAAGAGAGAGGAGGGAGGGAGGGGGAAGGCAGGAGGCAGTGAGGGAAGATGGGAGAGATAGATGGAGAGGCGAATGGAATGGATAAGTGATGGAGAGAAGGGAGGATGGAAAGGAGGAAAAGAGAGAGAGAGAGAGAGAGAGAGAGAGAGAGAGAGAGAGAGAGAGAGAGAGAGAGAGAGAGAGAGAGAGAGAAAGAAAGAATACAGGGAAGGAAAATAGCGTAGAGGGAAAGTAGAAAGGAGGGGGGAGAGGAAAAGATAGAAGGGAGAAAGAGAGAATGAGACAGAGACCAACCCTCACTAGAAACAGACCCCATACAACACCACACAACTTCCTGCCTACATCCAGGAGAGACGAATTGATTTTATTGTTTGAAGTCACCGGAGCCGCAACTGGAATAAAAGGAGAGAAGGCAAACAAGAAGGGAGAGACAAGAGAGGAAAGAGGGAGAGGGTTAAGACGTTGGATAAGGAGAGTGGTATAGGAGGATGAGTCTTTGAAGTCCGACGCTACATTGAGCTGTAGTCAAGACTTTCTCCCCAGATAATAGCCTTTTTTTTCTTGAAGGATTTGGTGGGTGAGTAGTTACTAGGGGTGAGAAGGATGTAGCGAGGAGTAGGCAAGGAGAGAACACTGCCAGAGGGAGAGAACACGGCCAGAGGGAGAGAAAACAGCCAGAGGGAGAGAACACTGCCAGAGGGAGAGAACACGGCCAGAGGGAGAGAACACAGCCAGAGGGAGAGAACACAGCCAGAGGGAGAGAACACTGCCAGAGGGAGAGAACACAGCCAGAGGGAGAGAACACAGCCAGAGGGAGAGAACACGGCCAGAGGGAGAGAACACAACCAGAGGGAGAGAACACAGCCAGAGGGAGAGAACACTGCCAGAGGGAGAGAACACTGCCAGAGGGAGAGAACACAGCCAGAGGCAGAGAACACAGCCAGAGGGAGAGAACACGGCCAGAGAGAGAGAACACGGCCAGAGGGAGAGAACACGGCCAGAGGGAGAGAACACGGCCAGAGGGAGAGAACACAGCCAGATGGAGAGAACACGGCCAGAGGGAGAGAACACAGCCAGAGGGAGAGAACACGGCCAGAGGGAGAGAACACGGCCAGAGGGAGAGAACACGGCCAGGAGAGAACACAGCCAGGAGAGAACACATCAAATGATGAGCAGAAACTTGGACAAAACTTAAAAGAATCATAAGTCGAGGCGACAATTCAAAAAGATTCCTGAATGCTGAGACTCGTGGAGTCATCCGATGAGTCAATTGTTATGGATGAGGAGTTGAAGAAACGATGAGTAAAAATTATCAGAACGAAGGCCAAGATAAGAAAGAAGATAGAGAGATGAAAGAAGACCGATGAAAGCACTGGTAAAGCACCATAGCCATAGAAGAAAGGATTGAGACAAGGAGACTTGGGTACTTCTTAAGATCATTAACGAGAGTGTGGGAACCTGAACTTTATCCAGGAGGCTGAGGATAAAGGTGCTGGAGAGGGACGTGAGAAGACTGGACCTGACCGGAAGGGCTGGAAGAGGAGCTGGGGGAAGAGGAGCTGGAAAAGGTGCGAGATGATTAGTGGGAAAGTTTGGGAAGGACTGGTGGAGGGAAATGACAGGGATGAAAAGCAGTGACAGACTGGAGAATAAGAATAAAACAGTGAAAAAGGCTGGAAATGGGGGATGACGAGGAATGAGAAGAGAGGCTGCAATAAAAGAAGAACCAAACGACAACCTGGAGAAAGAAAACAAGAACTAGAAACAAGCAACAAAAAATAGAATTAACGAATGACTGAACACACAAGAGATGAATTAGAAGCAAGAAATAGGGGACAAAACTAAAGTTGGTACGAAGGAACGCGGAGAAAACAGGAAACTAGAAGCAATTATCAATTAAAAGTAATAATCGAGATAATATTTGACAATATTGTTACCAGGTCATCCATATAAGCTAAGTAATTGAAACACCGCGACCTCTTCCAACTGGAACGACTGATATAAAAACAATACCTGAGCCTGGAATGAAGGTATTCCTGGAAATGAGATTACCTAAGAAACACAATGCTGGAAGATGAAATAAGCGAGGTAATGGAAGAAAGAAAAAACAGAGACTCAAAACTCGCTAAAAATGAGTTGAAAACTCTTAAATAAACAGCTGAGAAGGGACTGGAATGAGTAAGAATAAAAAAAACGGAAAACTGGAAATGGAGCTGGAAAATTGTGTGTTCAAATGTGTTGTTGTTGGTGTGTATGAATAACCACTATAATCTATATATCACCAATATATCACCAATATAACACCACTCTATGGCTAATATATGCACATATTTTTTTCCAATATGTGACTTTGGAAGGTCCGTTCCAGTCCGAGGAGACAACGCTTCGGTCCGTCCTGGACTCTTATGAACAAGTTATAACTCGACCATAGAGGTCCGAGAAGGACTGTCCCCCAGAGCACACAACAGTCCTCCACCAGAGCACACAACAGTCCTCCACCAGAGCACAGAACAGTCCTCCACCAGAGTACACAACAGTCCTCCACCAGAGTACACAACAGTCCTCCACCAGAGCACACAACAGTCCTCCACCAGAGTACACAACAGTCCTCCACCAGAGCACACAACAGTCCTCCACCAGAGTACACAACAGTCCCTCCCCCAGAGCACACAACAGTCCTCCACCAGAGCACACAACAGTCCCTCCCCCAGAGTACACAACAGTCCCTCCCCCAGAGCACACAACAGTCCTCCACCAGAGTACACAACAGTCCTCCACCAGAGCACACAACAGTCCTCCACCAGAGTACACAACAGTCCTCCACCAGAGTACACAACAGTCCTCCACCAGAGCACACATCAGTCCTCCACCAGAGTACACAACAGTCCCTCCCCCAGAGCACACAACAGTCCTCCACCAGAGCACACAACAGTCCTCCACCAGAGTACACAACAGTCCTCCACCAGAGTACACAACAGTCCTCCACCAGAGTACACAACAGTCCTCCACCAGAGCACACAACAGTCCTCCACCAGAGCACACAACAGTCCTCCACCAGAGTACACAACAGTCCTCCACCAGAGTACACAACAGTCCTCCACCAGAGTACACAACAGTCCTCCCCCAGAGCACACAACAGTCCTCCACCAGAGCACACAACAGTCCTCCACCAGAGTACACAACAGTCCTCCACCAGAGCACACAACAGTCCTCCACCAGAGCACACAACAGTCCCTCCCCCAGAGCACACAACGGTCCTCCACCAGAGCACACAACAGTCCTCCACCAGAGCACACAACGGTCCTCCACCAGAGCACACAACAGTCCTCCACAGTAGTGAAATATGTGACTAGAACCGCGCGCACCAGCCGCCACAGGTGGCGCGCAGGTGTCTAGTCACACAGGGTTTTTTGGGAATTTCCCGGAAGTTTTGGCGCGTTTCGGACGCGTGTGAGCGTGCCGTGTTTGGGTATGTGGTCGTGAAAGAGAGTAAGTTATGTTGATGAGTGCCAGGTGGTGCGCGCGGTCGTCGTCGCACCGCGGGTGACTAGTCACAGGGGGTTTGGGAGGGGAATTTCCCGGAAGTTTGGCGCGTGGCATCCGGCCAGGCGTCACTTGAGAGAGTGTCATGTTGGGGTTGGAAGCTAAGTGGTTGGTATGCAGTCGTGTAGGGAGGAAGAGGAGGGGGAAGAGGAGGAGTGTAGGTTATGTTGTGAAGGGAGGGGGGAGCCCCAATACCTGAGAGAATATCAATGACGTCCATTAGTTCTCCCCCTACACGGGCAGGAAGTGTTGAGGGGAGCGTGAGAGAGCAGGTCTTAAGATTGGAGGGGGAGAAGGAGGGGAAAGGGAGGTAACAGCTGGCAGTGGGTTTGTGTGTGTGAAAGTAGTCATTATTTTTTCTTAAAGAATGACAGTTTTATGTACCCTCTCTGCTTCCAGAGCGCTAAGGATATGTGGGCTATACCTACCACGTAGCTATGAGGAGTGACACCACATGTCCACATGGGTTACCTCTTCAAAGGCTGAGGTCTAACTGTTGCGAATGTCATCATCAACCTCTAACATAGTCAGTCAGTCATACCCCCCCCTCCCCCCTCCCCCCCTCCATCCACATAGCAGGACATACCCACATACCATCACCACCACCACACTGCTGGGAGTGACAGCAATATGGCATACCATACTCTCTCATGACACAGCTCTCACCGGCACATAGCATTGAGTGTGACAATGTTCTTTCTCAAAAGGTGAGCCATGAGCGCAACATACAAATTCCAAAATGCAGTCCTGGGAGTTTGACACACATTGATTAACAAGCTATCTGATTATTTATACAGCTTCTCTCTCTCTACATTATATGCGGGTTACATAGTGTGTCAAGAACTCTCTCTCTCTATGTCTCTCTCTGTCTCTCTCTGTCTCTCTGTCTCTCTCGGTCTCTCTGTCTCTCTGTCAGCCTCTCTCTGTCTCTCTGTCTCTCTGTCTCTCAGTCTCTCTCTCTCTCTCTCTCTCTCTGTCTCTCTGTCTCTCTCTCTCTGTCTCTGTGCCTCTCTCTCTGTCTCTCTGTCTCTCTCTCTCTCTCTCTCTCTCTCTCTCTCTCTCTCCCTCTCTAAAGTCCACCACACGACACTTCACTTAGTAAACTCAGTCAAAGTCAGTAGGTTAGCGTTTACTAAAAGAGAGAAACATTTCACATCGTCACGGAGACGCGATCTCTACCTACAAATTGTTCTTGTTAACTGTGATCATTGAAATGTATGCATGTTTACTCAATCTCCATCACCTCTTCGTCCTACATCCATCCATTACAGATGTGCAGAGCTATCTTGTCAAGGTCTCACCTTCCCGGCGGATTGAGGCGTACTGAGATAGACAATGTAAAGGGATGGCCCTTACCCTCTCCCCGTCCACCCTACTTACCCTTACCCCTACCCCCCCCCCCCCCCCATGGCCGAACCATCACTGCCCCCTTCCCAGACCGGATGTTCTGTTCTAAGCTTTAGTATCACCATTCTTTGCTGAAATAGCATTTTTTTAAAGATTATCCAGTCATAAGCTGGTCTTCAATCTTATTATTATAACAAATCATAATTTGCTGTTCTCTCTCTCTCTCTCTCTCTCTCTCTCTCTCTCTCTGTCTCTCTGTCTCTCTGTCTCTCTGTCTCTCTGTCTCTCTGTCTCTCTGTCTCTCTCTCTCTCTCTCTCTGTCTCTCTGTCTCTCTGTCTCTCTGTCTCTCTCTGTCTCTCTGTCTCTCTGCCTCTCTCTCTCTCTCTCTCTCTTTCTCTCTCTCTCTCTCTCCAGATCATTTAGTAGTTTGGGAAAGTAACATCATTTCCTTTCTCCTGCTGCCGCTGTTCACGTATCTTTCTCCATCAAGGCTGTCTCTCTTAAGACCTACATCATCCAATGTAAACACCAATCGATGAGAATAAGACCGGTGAGTCGATAGTGAAATAGGTCTGGGTTAAGTCTGTTTTTCAGTTCTTGTAACACAGTCAATGTAGCGTAATGAGAAACCAGTCTTTCTACTGCCTACATAAATAGCGTTTGAAAATGTATGCAAGTCTAGACAAACTCCTATAGCCCTTACATTCTAACACAAATAAAATATTAGCACACGATTGCATCGCATTATATCACCATTAAGTAACGTAGAGATCAACTTTCTGGCTGTTGTCCGAATATCATTATTATTATTGAAATGTGAACTCATTTAGCCAAACACAATATCTCCATTACATCTCATAGCATATGAATATTGACCTATACCAGTTTAGCCCTCTGTAACACAATGTAACGTAACGTAACGTAACGCAATCAACTTTTGCAGCCCAAAATGACATTTTTAAATAAAAGTATGACTTAGTCCATCTTCGTTACATCTCTCACCATATAGACATATGGTGTTAGCATAATGTGAACAAAATAGTTGATTTCAATTCTTAGCTTGTTCTTCACATGTTCAGTGTTCATTCTTGTATTCCCTATGTTCCTTATCATGTCTTCATATTCTCTATAAGTTCATATTCCCTGCATGTTCACTCTATTCATCAACTTTTTCTTACATGTTTTCTGTGTTCATTCCATGTTCTACAAATGTTCACAGCATGCTCAGTTCAATTCTTTCACCTGTTTTCTCATTTTTTTCTGTTTTCTACCATTTTCCCCGTATGTTCACTATGTTCTTTGTCAGGTTTTCATGTACATCATATGTTCTCTGTATAACTTTTATACTCAATATTCATGTTCTCAATGTTCTTAGCTTGTTCTTCACATGTTCAGTGTTCATTCTTGTATTCCCTATGTTCCTTATCATGTCTTCATATTCTCTATAAGTTCATATTCCCTGCATGTTCACTCTATTCATCAACTTTTTCTTACATTTTTCTGTGTTCACCGTATGTTCACTGTGTTCATTCCCCTACTTAACCTCAATTTTTTTTATGTTCTTTGTTTCTTTAAACCAATTTGTTTCTTCCATTCACTAACTAGTTCTTTGTCAAATAATATTATACGGCAATACAGTCCCCTCAACAATTTTAGTCATCAAGTTTTATTTACAAAATTATGTCAAAGTAATTCTCATCGTCGTCAACTTAATAGTTCTACCAACCCCGTTCTTAAACAAATCTACACTTTATTCAGTTCCAAATTTACAAAGACAAACCTTTCTTGTAACTTCGTAACTAAAAATCTTTCGCCAATCAACTAAAAATCTTTCGCCAATCAACTAAAACATAGTCACTTTCCTCATTTCTCAACTAAACTTATTATCCAATCAACCAAAAAATAGTCAAAGGAATCTTTCCAACGCTGTTCATAACTAAACTTATTCCCTAGTCATCAGAAAAATAACCGTGTTCTTCATGTTTCATTGTCATTTCATGACTAAAATTATCCATCAATCAACAGAAATAGTCATATTCATCATTGTTTCTAACTAAAATTATATGTCGTTAAGTAAGAAATATAGTCAAAGACACTCTTCGAGACATCAAGGACTTACTCAAAGACATCAAAGTTACTCTTCATTACATCAAAGACTCATTCAAATACTACTCATGTTCTCAGAAGTCATTCTCAGTCATCACTGATTTTCTCAGAGTCACCAAAGTTATTCTCTGAGTTAACAAAATACTACTCATGTTCTCAAAAGACATTCTCAAAGTCACCAAAGTTATTCAAAGAGCTAACAAAAGTTATTCTCGGAGTCATCAAAGGTAATCTCTAACTCACTTTGGTCATTAAAGTTAATTTCTATGTTATAAAAGTTTGTCTCAGAGACATCTAAGTTAATCTTAGAGTTATCAAATGTAATCTCTAACTCACTTTTGTTCATCAAAGTTGATCTCAGAGTTAACAAAGGTAATCTCTAACTCACTCTCGTTCATCAAAGTTGTTTGAAAGTCATCAAAGTTAATCTCAGAGTTATCCAAAGATATTCTCATGTCCACAAAGTTATTCCAAGAGACGTCAAAGTCAATCTCAGACATCTTCGTTCATAAAAGTTATTCTCAGAGACAACTAAAGTTATTCTCTAAGAGCTATCAAAAGTTATTCTCAGTCAAGATATGTTATTCTCTAAGTAACCTTCCGTTCATCAAAGACATTCTCTAAGCTCTCAAAGTTATTCTCTAAGACAACAAAGTCATTCTCAGTCATCAAAAGTTATTCTCAGACTCGCCTTCGTTATTCAAAGAAGCCTTCTGAGACATCCTCGTTCAACAAAACTAACCTCAGAGCCATCAAAAAGTTAAATACAGTCATCAAAGTTATTCTCTAAGTAACTTTTCATTCATCAGAGAAGCTTTCTATGACATCTTTGTTCATCAAAGTTGATCTCTAAGACATCAATGTTGTTCTCTAAATCATAAAAGTTAATCTCTAAGACATCAATGTTGTTCTCTAAATCATAAAAGTTAATCTCTAAGGCACCTTCGCCTACTAGAGAAACTTTCCAATCCATCTTCGTTGATCAAAGTTATTCTCAGAATCATCAAAGAGATCTCTAATTCACCTTCGTTCACCAAAAGTTGTTCTCTAAGACACATTCGTTCATCAAAGAAACTCTCCGTCCATCATGTTATTCTTCAAGTCATCTTCAGTCATAAAATTTCTCTCCAAAATGTAACTAGTTCAGCTTTTCATACCAAACCCGCGCTTCTGTTAAAATATATTTTCTTAGTCACTTTACCCTAAAACTGTTCTCAGAACTACACTGTCCAAATCCTACGTAACCTATCCTCTCCACCCAATGTTACTTAGTTAGCGCAACGTTCCTAAACCTGGCTTTACCTATCCTAACTTAACTTACCTTACCTTTACCTATCGTACCTAATTTAACCTGCATAACCTAACTTTACCTATCCTAACAGGACTTACCTTACATTACTTATCTTACTTAACTTAACCTGCACAACCTAACTTACATAACTTATCTTACCTATCCTAAAGTAACCTAACTTGCTTTACCTAACTTAATCTACATTCCCAAACTGCTGTATCCTAACTTATCTAGTCCAAACCAGCCATGATCTAACTTACATAATTATTCCTGCTTGTCTTTTGTGTTTCGTAAATCATTGTCTCATATTCATTTACTCATTTCAAGGGTTAATTTCTCAAATGGACATTTTTGCATTTCAAGTGTTATTTGTTCAAGATTGTGTGTTTAACCATTTCAAAGGATTTTTGGTATATATGGGAATTTACTCGTTTCAAGGGCAAATTTCTCAGGGCAAATTTCTCAAATGGTCATTTTTGCAGATCAAGGGTTATTTGTTAAAGTTCATCAAGTTGCTCATAAGTTGTATTTATTATGTTTGTTATTATTTATTTATTCGTATTCCCCAACCTTTTAACCTAACCTTTCAGATGTAGTTTATGGTGTTTTTGACAGATTTGTTGAATATATTATCCTTTTCCTAACCTTTCAGATGTAGTTTTGTTTCTCCTTTTGTATATTTTTACCCAAACCCGCCATCCCACTTAACCTTCTTTCCTTCTTTTACTTTGTTTTCACATATAAGTTCATTCTTTATCTTAGAAATAATAAAAATTACAATAGTAAAGAATCAGATCTACTAAGAAAAACAAGAGAGCAAGTGAGTGAGAGCATGAAACGAGGAGAAAAGAGTAAGAGAGAGGGGGGAGGAAGAGCATGGGAGCACTAGACTTGAATTTGAGAAAGAAGGTTAAGTGGGATGGTGGGTTTGGGTAAAAATATACAAAAGGAGAAACAAAACTACATCTGAAAGGTTAGGAAAAGGATAATATATTCAACAAATCTGTCAAAAACACCATAAACTACATCTGAAAGGTTAGGTTAAAAGGTTGGGGAATACGAATAAATAAATAATAACAAACATAATAAATACAACTTATGAGCAACTTGATGAACTTTAACAAATAACCCTTGATCTGCAAAAATGACCATTTGAGAAATTTGCCCTGAGAAATTTGCCCTTGAAACGAGTAAATTCCCATATATACCAAAAATCCTTTGAAATGGTTAAACACACAATCTTGAACAAATAACACTTGAAATGCAAAAATGTCCATTTGAGAAATTAACCCTTGAAATGAGTAAATGAATATGAGACAATGATTGACGAAACACAAAAGACAAGCAGGAATAATTATGTAAGTTAGATCATGGCTGGTTTGGACTAGATAAGTTAGGATACAGCAGTTTGGGAATGTAGATTAAGTTAGGTAAAGCAAGTTAGGTTACTTTAGGATAGGTAAGATAAGTTATGTAAGTTAGGTAATGCAGGTTAAGTTAAGTAAGATAAGTAATGTAAGGTAAGTCCTGTTAGGATAGGTAAAGTTAGGTTATGCAGGTTAAGTTAGGTACGATAGGTAAAGGTAAGGTAAGTTAAGTTAGGATAGGTAAAGTCAGGTTTAGGAACGTTGCGCTAACTAAGTAACATTGGGTGGAGAGGATAGGTTACGTAGGATTTGGACAGTGTAGTTCTGAGAACAGTTTTAGGGTAAAGTGACTAAGAAAATATATTTTAACAGAAGCGCGGGTTTGGTATGAAAAGCTGAACTAGTTACATTTTGGAGAGAAATTTTATGACTGAAGATGACTTGAAGAATAACATGATGGACGGAGAGTTTCTTTGATGAACGAATGTGTCTTAGAGAACAACTTTTGGTGAACGAAGGTGAATTAGAGATCTCTTTGATGATTCTGAGAATAACTTTGATCAACGAAGATGGATTGGAAAGTTTCTCTAGTAGACGAAGGTGCCTTAGAGATTAACTTTTATGATTTAGAGAACAACATTGATGTCTTAGAGATTAACTTTTATGATTTAGAGAACAACATTGATGTCTTAGAGATCAACTTTGATGAACAAAGATGTCTTAGAAAGCTTCTCTGATGAACGAAAAGTTACTTAGAGAATAACTTTGATGACTGTATTTAACTTTTTGATGGCTCTGAGGTTAGTTTTGTTGAACGAGGATGTCTCAGAAGGCTTCTTTGAATAACGAAGGTGAGTCTGAGAATAACTTTTGATGACTGAGAATGACTTTGTTGTCTTAGAGAATAACTTTGAGAGCTTAGAGAATGTCTTTGATGAACGGAAGGTTACTTAGAGAATAACATATCTTGACTGAGAATAACTTTTGATAGCTCTTAGAGAATAACTTTAGTTGTCTCTGAGAATAACTTTTATGAACGAAGATGTCTGAGATTGACTTTGACGTCTCTTGGAATAACTTTGTGGACATGAGAATATCTTTGGATAACTCTGAGATTAACTTTGATGATTTTGAAACAACTTTGATGAACGAGAGTGAGTTAGAGATTACCTTTGTTAACTCTGAGATCAACTTTGATGAACAAAAGTGAGTTAGAGATACATTTGATAACTCTAAGATTAACTTAGATGTCTCTGAGACAAACTTTTATAACATAGAAATTAACTTTAATGACCAAAGTGAGTTAGAGATTACCTTTGATGACTCCGAGAATAACTTTGATGAACAAAGATGTTTTGGAAAGTTTCTCTGAAGAACGAAGGTGACTCCGAGAATAACTTTTGTTAGCTCTTTGAATAACTTTGGTGACTTTGAGAATGTCTTTTGAGAACATGAGTAGTATTTTGTTAACTCAGAGAATAACTTTGGTGACTGAGAAAATCAGTGATGACTTTGAGAATGACTTCTGAGAACATGAGTAGTATTTGAATGAGTCTTTGATGTAATGAAGAGTAACTTTGATGTCTTTGAGTAAGTCCTTGATGTCTCGAAGAGTGTCTTTGACTATATTTCTTACTTAACGACATATAATTTTAGTTAGGAACAATGATAAATATGACTATTTCTGTTGATTGATGGATAATTTTAGTTATGAAATGACAATGAAACATGAAGAACACGGTTATTTTTCTGATGACTAGGGAATAAGTTTAGTTATGAACAGCGTTGGAAAGATTCCTTTGACTATTTTTTGGTTGATTGGATAATAAGTTTAGTTGAGAAATGAGGAAAGTGACTATGTTTTAGTTGATTGGCGAAAGATTTTTAGTTGATTGGCGAAAGATTTTTAGTTACGAAGTTACAAGAAAGGTTTGTCTTTGTAAATTTGGAACTGAATAAAGTGTAGATTTGTTTAAGAACGGGGTTGGTAGAACTATTAAGTTGACGACGATGAGAATTACTTTGACATAGTTTTGTAAATAAAACTTGATGACTAAAATTGTTGAGGGGACTGTATTGCCATATAATATTATTTGACAAAGAACTAGTTAGTGAATGGAAGAAACAAATTGGTTTAAAGAAACAAAGAACATAAAAAAAATTGAGGTTAAGTAGGGGAATGAACACAGTGAACATACGGTGAACACAGAAAAATGTAAGAAAAATTTGATGAATAGAGTGAACATGCAGGGAATATGAACTTATAGAGAATATGAAAACATGATAAGGAACATAGGGAATACAAGAATGAACACTGAACGTGTGAAGACCAAGCTAAGAACATTGAGAACATGAATATTGAGTATAAAAGTTATACAGAGAACATATGATGTACATGAAAACCTGACAAAGAACATAGTGAACATACGGGGAAAATGGTAGAAAACAGAAAAAAATGAGAAAAACAGGTGAAAAGAATTGAACTGAGCATGCTGTGAACATTTGTAGAACATGGAATGAACACAGAAAACATGTAAGAAAAAGTTGATGAATAGAGTGAACATGCAGGGAATATGAACTTATAGAGAATATGAAGACATGATAAGGAACATAGGGAATACAAGAATGAACACTGAACATGTGAAGAACAAGCTAAGAATTGAAATCAACTATTTTTTTCACATATTATGCTAACATCATATGTCTATATGGTGAGAGATGTAACGAAGATGGACTAAGTCATACTTTTATTTAAAAATGTCATTTTGGGCTGCAAAAGTTGATTGCGTTACGCTACGTTACGTTACATTGTGTTACAGAGGGCTAAACTGGTATAGGTCAATATTCATATGCTATGAGATGTAATGGAGATATTGTGTTTGGCTAAATGAGTTCACATTTCAATAATAATAATGATATTCGGACAACAGCCAGAAAGTTGATCTCTACGTTACTTAATGGTGATATAATGCGATGCAATCGTGTGCTAATATTTTATTTGTGTTAGAATGTAAGGGCTATAGGAGTTTGTCTAGACTTGCATACATTTTCAAACGCTATTTATGTAGGCAGTAGAAAGACTGGTTTCCCATTACGCTACATTGACTGTGTTACAAGAACTGAAAAACAGACTTAACCCAGACCTATTTCACTATCGACTCACCGGTCTTATTCTCATCGATTGGTGTTTACATTGGATGATGTAGGTCTTAAGAGAGACAGCCTTGATGGAGAAAGATACGTGAACAGCGGCAGCAGGAGAAAGGAAATGATGTTACTTTCCCAAACTACTAAATGATCTGGAGAGAGAGAGAGAGAGGCAGAGAGACAGAGAGACAGAGAGAGACAGAGAGACAGAGAGAGAGAGAGAGAGAGAGAGAGAGACAGAGAGACAGAGAGACAGAGAGACAGAGAGACAGAGAGACAGAGAGAGACAGAGAGACAGAGAGACAGAGAGACAGAGAGACAGAGAGACAGAGAGACAGAGAGACAGAGAGAACAGCAAATTATGATTTGTTATAATAATAAGATTGAAGACCAGCTTATGACTGGATAATCTTTAAAAAAATGCTATTTCAGCAAAGAATGGTGATACTTAAGCTTAGAACAGAACATCCGGTCTGGGAAGGGGGCAGTGATGGTTCGGCCATGGGGGGGGGGGGTGGTAGGGGTAAGGGTAAGTAGGGTGGACGGGGAGAGGGTAAGAGCCATCCCTTTACATTGTCTATCTCAGTACGCCTCAATCCGCCGCGAAGGTGAGGCCTTGACAAGATAGCTCTGCACATCTGTAATGGATGGATGTGGGACGAAGAGGTGATGGAGATTGAGTAAACATGCATACATTTCAATGATCACAGTTAACAAGAACAATTTGTAGGTAGAGATCGCGTCTCCGTGGCGATGTGAAATGTTTCTCTCTTTTAGTAAACGCTAACCTACTGAGTTTACTAAGTGAAGTGTCGTGTGGTGGACTTTAGAGAGGGAGAGAGAGAGAGAGAGAGAGAGAGAGAGAGAGACAGAGAGAGAGGCACAGAGACAGAGAGAGAGAGACAGAGAGACAGAGAGGGGCTGGCAGAGAGACAGAGAGACCGAGAGAGACAGAGAGAGACAGAGAGACAGAGAGAGAGAGGCAGAGAGAGAGAGAGAGAGACAGAGACAGAGACAGAGACAGAGATAGAGAGAGAGAGAGAGAGAGAGAGAGAGACAGAGAGACAGAGAGACAGAGAGAGACAGAGAGAGAGAGAGAGAGAGAGAGAGAGAGAGAGACAGAGAGACAGAGAGACAGAGAGACAGAGAGAGAGAGAGAGAGAGAGAGAGAGAGAGAGAGAGAGAGAGAGAGAGAGAGAGACAGAGAGACAGAGAGACAGAGAGACAGAGAGAGAGAGAGAGAGAGAGAGAGAGAGAGAGAGAGAGAGAGAGAGAGAGAGAGAGAGAGAGAGAGAGAGACAGAGAGACAGAGAGACAGAGAGAGAGAGAGAGAGAGAGAGAGAGAGAGAGAGAGAGAGAGAGAGAGAGAGAGAGAGAGAGAGAGAGAGAGAGAGAGACAGAGAGACAGAGAGACAGAGAGACAGAGAGAGAGAGAGAGAGAGAGAGAGAGAGAGAGAGAGAGAGAGAGAGAGAGAGAGAGAGAGAGAGAGAGAGAGAGACATAGAGAGAGAGAGTTCTTGACACACTATGTAACCCGCATATAATGTAGAGAGAGAGAAGCTGTATAAATAATCAGATAGCTTGTTAATCAATGTGTGTCAAACTCCCAGGACTGCATTTTGGAATTTGTATGTTGCGCTCATGGCTCACCTTTGAGAAAGAACATTGTCACACTCAATGCTATGTGCTGGTGAGAGCTGTGTCATGAGAGAGTATGGTATACCATATTGCTGTCACTCCCAGCAGTGTGGTGGTGGTGATGGTATGTGGGTATGTCCTGCTATGTGGATGGAGGGGGGGAGGGGGGGGAGGGGGGGAGGGGGGGGAGGGGGGGAGGGGGGAGGGGGGAGGGGGGGTATGACTGACTGACTATGTTAGAGGTTGATGATGACATTCGCAACAGTTAGACCTCAGCCTTTGAAGAGGTAACCCATGTGGACATGTGGTGTCACTCCTCATAGCTATGTGGTAGGTATAGCCCACATATCCTTAGCGCTCTGGAAGCAGAGAGGGTACATAAAACTGTCATTCTTTAGGAAAAAATAATGACTACTTTCACACACACAAACCCACTGCCAGCTGTTACCTCCCTTTCCCCTCCTTCTCCCCCTCCAATCTTAAGACCCGCTCTCTCACGCTTCCCTCAACACTTCCTGCCCGTGTAGGGGGAGAACTAATGGACGTCATTGATATTCTCTCAGGTATTGGGGCTCCCCCCTCCCTTCACAACATAACCTACACTCCTCCTCTTCCCCCTCCTCTTCCTCCCTACATGACTGCATACCAACCACTTAGCTTCCAACCCCAACATGACACTCTCTCAAGTGACGCCTGGCCGGATGCCACGCGCCAAACTTCCGGGAAATTCCCCTCCCAAACCCCCTGTGACTAGTCACCCGCGGTGCGACGACGACCGCGCGCACCACCTGGCACTCATCAACATAACTTACTCTCTTTCACGACCACATACCCAAACACGGCACGCTCACACGCGTCCGAAACGCGCCAAAACTTCCGGGAAATTCCCAAAAAACCCTGTGTGACTAGACACCTGCGCGCCACCTGTCAGGTGACACTCACGGAGTGCCACCTGGCAGCTGGTGCGCGCGGTTCTAGTCACATATTTCACTACTCTCCACCAGAGTACACAACAGTCCTCCCCCAGAGTACACAACAGTCCTTCCCCCAGAGCACACAACAGTCCTCCACCAGAGCACACAACAGTCCCTCCCCCAGAGCACACAGCAGTCCCTCCCCCAGAGCACACAACAGTCCCTCCCCCAGAGCACACAACAGTCCCTCCCCCAGAGCACACAACAGTCCTCCACCAGAGTACACAACAGTCCTCCACCAGAGTACACAACAGTCCTCCACCAGAGTACACAACAGTCCTCCCCCAGAGTACACACCAGTCCTCCACCAGAGCACACAACAGTCCTCCACCAGAGCACACAACAGTCCTCCACCAGAGCACACAACAGTCCTCCACCAGAGCACACAACAGTCCTCCACCAGAGCACACAACAGTCCTCCACTAGAGCACACAACAGTCCTCCCCCCAGAGCACACAACAGTCCTCCACCAGAGCACACAACAGTCCTCAACCAGAGCACACAACAGTCCTCCCCCAGAGCACACAACAGCCCTCCCCCAGAGCACACATCAGTCCTCCACCAGAGTACACAACAGTCCTCCACCAGAGTACACAACAGTCCTCCCCCAGAGCACACAACAGTCCTCCCCCAGAGCACACAACAGTCCTCCCCTAGAGCACACAACAGTCCTCCACCAGAGTACACAACAGTCCTCCACCAGAGTACACAACAGTCCTCCCCCAGAGCACACAACAGTCCTCCCCCAGAGTACACAACAGTCCTCCCCCAGAGTACACAACAGTCCTCCACCAGAGCACACAACAGTCCTCCACCAGAGCACACAACAGTCCTCCACCAGAGCACACAACAGTCCCTCCCCCAGAGCACACACCAGTCCTCCACCAGAGCACACAACAGTCCTCCACCAGAGCACACAACAGTCCTCCACCAGAGTACACAACCGTCCCTCGCCCGTCACTCTCATGTCTCCGATAGTTCTGTGCTGGAGACTCTCACGACGATCGTGGGGGGTTTTCTCAAAAGATCGGTATACTGAATAACAGCCAGTCTGCGGTATTTAAGTAGCCCACATTGTCTGTGGTATACAGTCTACAGAGTCTGCGACACATGTGTAGTTGTCATAGTCTACGGTACAGTAGTGGCCAGAGCAGAGGACAATATGTTGGTAGTCGAGGTTGTCTAAAGTACTAGATATAATACGGGCTCACCATAGCCCGTGCTACTTGGAACTTTGTTCCAGGTAGCGAATCTTTAACAACAACAACAAACTAGATTTAATGCTGGAAAACTGTCACAGTTCATCTCAATAATCTTTCTCTCTCTCTCTCTTCCCTATTTATTTCCCCCCTTTCTCCCCTTCCCTCACTCAGACGAACGACTTCCTCTATCTCATCTTTCCAAACCGGAAATCCTGAAACAAGGAGATATGAACAAATAAATAGCAGCATAAAACAGTAAGACTAACTCGGCAGTGAGAAAGGCTTTTATCTCGTTAAAGACTAACCAAAGTGCTCATGACTTCGTTAGACAGACTCCTGCCTCGTTAAAGACTGCTCAGGATATTTTAAGACTTACTTTTACTACCTACCGGAGGATCGGGAATTGAGAAAAAGTGAGCTATTCTAATTTGCATACCGATCTTGATATATTCTACTTCTCTTTGTCATCTATTCATCTTCCTTGACCTAAATTCACTCAGCTCAGCGGGACAACCTCAACAAGCTACACAGTTTAGAGTATATACATAAACAGTTTTTTATATCACAATTGCTTCCAAATCTGGTCCACAGAGGTCTGTGATGTTGTTGTTAAGATTCACTACCTGGAACCAAAAGTTCTAGGTAGCACGGGCTATGGTGAGCCCGTAGGAGGTCTGTGAGCAGAGCAATTTACATCTGTGGTGAACCAGTTACTGATCATGTACACACCTGCAGCCGTGGAAAGTTTGCAATCGTGTGCATGCAGTATCTGCAGCTTGCAGACTTTAGATATTTGGATAAGATTCCTGGCAGTACGGCATTATGAGTGAAATAATTACATTTTACATACAAGCCGATGTCCGGTCGTGATGGTCGAGTGAATACGGTGTCCTGTACACACCAGTTGCATTGTGCTCCTGGCAGTATGGGTTCGAGTCACTTTTGGGGTGTGAGTTTTCAGTTATATATATATATATATATATATATATATATATATATATATATATATATATATATATATATATATATATATTACATATGCATATATGCAAGAGATGTAAATCCTATCTATCACGCTTTAGCTAATAAGAGCAATTATTTTTTTTTAAATATATAAATTACCTGCTCTAATTAGCTGCTGAAAACAGAGTAAAAATTGTTAATTACCAACAGATTCGTTTAATTCATTGCTAAAATGTGTGTGTATGTGTGTATGTGTGTGTGTGTGGTAGTGTGGGATGGTAGTGTAGGTGGTAGTGTGGGGTGGTAGTGTGGGGTGGTAGTGTGGGGTGGTAGTGTGGGGTGGTAGTGTGGGATGGTAGTGTGGGGTGGTAGTGTGGGGTGGTAGTGTGGGGTGGTAGTGTGGGGTGGTAGTGTGGGGTGGTAGTGTGGGGTGGTAGTGTGGGATGGTAGTGTAGGTGGTAGTGTGGGGTGGTAGTGTGGGGTGGTAGTGTGGGGTGGTAGTGTAGGATGGTAGTGTAGGTGGTAGTGTGGGGTGGTAGTGTGGGGTGATAGTGTGGGGTGATAGTGTCGGGTGGTAGTGTTGGTGGTAGTGTAGGTGGTAGTGTGGGGTGGTAGTGTGGGGTGGTAGTGTAGGTGGTAGTGTGGGGTGGTAGTGTAGGTGGTAGTATAGGTGGTAGTGTGGGGTGGTAGTGTGGGGTGGTAGTGTAGGTGGTAGTGTGGGGTGGTAGTGTGGGGTGGTAGTATAGGTGGTAGTGTGGGGTGGTAGTGTGGGATGGTAGTGTAGGTGGAAGTGTGGGGTGGTAGTGTGGGGTGGTAGTGTGGGATGGTAGTGTGGGGTGGTAGTGTGGGGTGGTAGTGTGGGGTGGTAGTGTGGGGTGGTAGTGTAGGTGGTAGTGTAGGTGGTAGTGTGGGGTGGTAGTGTGGGGTGGTAGTGTGGGGTGGTAGTATAGGTGGTAGTGTGGGGTGGTAGTGTGGGGTGGTAGTGTGGGGTGGTAGTGTGGGGTGGTAGTGTGGGGTGGTAGTGTAGGTGGTAGTGTAGGTGGTCGTGTGGGGTGGTAGTGTGGGGTGGTAGTGTGGGGTGGTAGTGTGGGGTGGTAGTGTGGGGTGGTAGTGTAGGTGGTAGTGTGGGGTGGCAGTGTGGGGTGGTAGTGTGGGGTGGTAGTGTGGGGTGGTAGTGTAGGTGGTAGTGTAGGTGGTAGTGTGGGGTGGTAGTGTAGGTGGTAGTGTGGGGTGGTAGTGTGGGGTGGTAGTGTGGGGTGGTAGTGTAGGTGGTAGTGTGGGGTGGTAGTGTGGGGTGGTAGTGTAGGTGGTAGTGAGGGGTGGTAGTGTGGGGTGGTAGTGTAGGTGGTAGTGTGGGATGGTAGTGTGGGGTGGTAGTATAGGTGGTAGTGTGGGGTGGTAGTGTGGGGTGGTAGTATAGGTGGTAGTGTGGGGTGGTAGTGTAGGTGGTAGTGTGGGGTGGTAGTGTGGGGTGGTAGTGTAGGTGGTAGTGAGGGGTGGTAGTGTGGGGTGGTAGTGTAGGTGGTAGTGTGGGGTGGTAGTGTGGGGTGGTAGTATAGGTGGTAGTGTGGGGTGGTAGTGTGGGGTGGTAGTATAGGTGGTAGTGTGGGGTGGTAGTGTGGGGTGGTAGTGTAGGTGGTAGTGTGGGGTGGTAGTGTGGGGTGGTAGTATAGGTGGTAGTGTGGGGTGGTAGTGTGGGATGGTAGTGTAGGTGGTAGTGTGGGGTGGTAGTGTGGGGTGGTGGTGTGGGATGGTAGTGTAGGTGGTAGTGTGGGGTGGTAGTGTGGGGTGGTAGTGTATGTGGTAGTGTGGGGTGGTAGTGTATGTGGTAGTGTGGGGTGGTAGTGTGGGGTGGTATTTTGGGGTGGTAGTGTGGGGTGGTAGTGTGGGGTGGTAGTGTGGGGTGGTAGTGTGGGGTGGTAGTGTGGGGTGGTAGTGTAGGTGGTAGTTTGGGATGGTAGTGTAGGTGGTAGTGTGGGGAGGTAGTGTGGGGTGGTAGTGTAGGTGGTAGTGTGGGGTGGTAGTGTGGGGTGGTAGTGTGGGGTGGTAGTGTGGGATGGTAGTGTAGGTGGTAGTGTAGGTGGTAGTGTGGGGTGGTAGTGTGGGGTGGTAGTGTGGGGTGGTAGTGTGGGGTGGTAGTGTAGGTGGTAGTGTGGGGTGGTAGTGTGGGGTGGTAGTGTAGGTGGTAGTGTGGGGTGGTAGTGTGGGGTGGTAGTGTGGGGTGGTAGTGTAGGATGGTAGTGTGGGATGGTAGTGTGGGGTGGTAGTGTAGGTGGTAGTGTGGGGTGGTAGTGTGGGATGGTAGTGTGGGGTGGTAGTGTAGGTGGTAGTGTGGGGTGGTAGTGTAGGTGGTAGTGTAGGATGGTAGTGTGGGATGGTAGTGTGGGGTGGTAGTGTGGGATGGTAGTGTGGGGTGGTAGTGTGGGGTGGTAGTGTGGGGTGGTAGAGTGGGGTGGTAGTGTGGGGTGGTAGTGTGGGGTGGTAGTGTAGGTGGTAGTGTAGGATGGTAGTGTGGGATGGTAGTGTAGGTGGTAGTGTGGGGTGGTAGTGTGGGGTGGTAGTGTGGGGTGGTAGTGTGGGATGGTAGTGTGGGGTGGTAGTGTGGGGTGGTAGTGTGGGGTGGTAGTGTGGGGTGGTAGTGTGGGGTGGTGGTGTGGGGTGGTAGTGTGGGGTGGTAGTGTGGGGTGGTAGTGTGGGATGGTAGTGTGGGGTGGTAGTGTGGGGTGGTAGTGTGGGGTGGTAGTGTGGGGTGGTAGTGTGGGGTGGTAGTGTGGGGTGGTAGTGTAGGTGGTAGTGTGGGGTGGTAGTGTGGGGTAGTAGTGTGGGGTGGTAGTGTGGGATGGTAGTGTGGGTGGTAGTGTAGGTGGTAGTGTGGGGTGGTAGTGTAGGTGGTAGCGTAGGTGGTAGTGTGGGGTGGTAGTGTGGGGTGGTAGTGTGCGGTGGTAGTGTGGGGTGGTAGTGTGGGATTGTAGTGTGGGTGGTAGTGTAGGTGGTAGTGTGGGGTGGTAGTGTGGGGTGGTAGTGTGGGGTGGTAGTGTAGGTGGTAGTGTAGGATGGTAGTGTGGGATGGTAGTGTGGGGTGGTAGTGTAGGTGGTAGTGTGGGGTGGTAGTGTGGGATGGTAGTGTAGGTGGTAGTGTGGGGTGGTAGTGTGGGGTGGTAGTGTAGGTGGTAGTGTGGGGTGGTAGTGTGGGGTGGTAGTGTAGGTGGTAGTGTGGGGTGGTAGTGTGGGGTGGTAGTGTGGGGTGGTAGTGTAGGTGGTAGTGTGGGGTGGTAGTGTGGGGTGGTAGTGTAGGTGGTAGTGTGGGGTGGTAGTGTGGGGTGGTAGTATAGGAGGTAGTGTGGGGTGGTAGTGTGGGGTGGTAGTGTAGGTGGTAGTGTGGGGTGGTAGTTTGGGGTGGTAGTATTGGTGGTAGTGTGGGGTGGTAGTTTGGGATGGTAGTGTAGGTGGTAGTGTGGGGTGGTAGTGTGGGGTGGTAGTGTGGGATGGTAGTGTAGGTGGTAGTGTGGGGTGGTAGTGTGGGGTGGTAGTATAGGTGGTAGTGTGGGGTGGTAGTGTAGGTGGTAGTGTGGGGTGGTAGTGTGGGGTGGTAGTGTAGGTGGTAGTGAGGGGTGGTAGTGTGGGGTGGTAGTGTAGGTGGTAGTGTGGGGTGGTAGTGTGGGGTGGTAGTATAGGTGGTAGTGTGGGGTGGTAGTGTGGGGTGGTAGTATAGGTGGTAGTGTGGGGTGGTAGTGTGGGGTGGTAGTGTAGGTGGTAGTGTGGGGTGGTAGTGTGGGGTGGTAGTATAGGTGGTAGTGTGGGGTGGTAGTGTGGGATGGTAGTGTAGGTGGTAGTGTGGGGTGGTAGTGTGGGGTGGTGGTGTGGGATGGTAGTGTAGGTGGTAGTGTGGGGTGGTAGTGTGGGGTGGTAGTGTAGGTGGTAGTGTGGGGTGGTAGTGTGGGGTGGTAGTGTGGGGTGGTAGTGTGGGGTGGTAGTGTAGGTGGTAGTGTGGGATGGTAGTGTAGGTGGCAGTGTGGGGTGGTAGTGTGGGGTGGTAGTGTAGGTGGTAGTGTGGGGTGGTAGTGTGGGGTGGTAGTGTGGGGTGGTAGTGTGGGATGGTAGTGTAGGTGGTAGTGTAGGTGGTAGTGTGGGGTGGTAGTGTGGGGTGGTAGTGTGGGGTGGTAGTGTGGGGTGGTAGTGTAGGTGGTAGTGTGGGGTGGTAGTGTGGGATGGTAGTGTGGGATGGTAGTGTAGGTGGTAGTGTGGGGTGGTAGTGTGGGGTGGTAGTGTGGGGTGGTAGTGTAGGATGGTAGTGTGGGATGGTAGTGTGGGGTGGTAGTGTAGGTGGTAGTGTGGGGTGGTAGTGTGGGGTGGTAGTGTGGGGTGGTAGTGTGGGGTGGTAGTGTGGGGTGGTAGTGTGGGGTGGTAGTGTAGGTGGTAGTGTAGGATGGTAGTGTGGGATGGTAGTGTGGGGTGGTAGTGTAGGTGGTAGTGTGGGGTGGTAGTGTGGGGTGGTAGTGTGGGATGGTAGTGTGGGGTGGTAGTGTGGGGTGGTAGTGTGGGGTGGTAGTGTGGGGTGGTAGTGTGGGGTGGTGGTGTGGGGTGGTAGTGTGGGGTGGTAGTGTGGGGTGGTAGTGTGGGGTGGTAGTGTGGGATGGTAGTGTGGGATGGTAGTGTGGGGTGGTAGTGTGGGGTTTTAGTGTGGGGTGGTAGTGTGGGGTGGTAGTGTGGGGTGGTAGTGTGGGGTGGTAGTGTAGGTGGTAGTGTGGGGTGGTAGTGTGGGGTGGTAGTGTGGGATGGTAGTGTGGGTGGTAGTGTGGGTGGTAGTGTGGGGTGGTAGTGTAGGTGGTAGTGTAGGTGGTAGTGTGGGGTGGTAGTGTGGGGTGGTAGTGTGGGGTGGTAGTGTGGGGTGGTAGTGTGGGATGGTAGTGTGGGTGGTAGTGTAGGTGGTAGTGTGGGGTGGTAGTGTGGGGTGGTAGTGTGGGGTGGTAGTGTAGGTGGTAGTGTAGGATGGTAGTGTGGGATGGTAGTGTGGGGTGGTAGTGTAGGTGGTAGTGTGGGGTGGTAGTGTGGGATGGTAGTGTAGGTGGTAGTGTGGGGTGGTAGTGTGAGGTGGTAGTGTAGGTGGTAGTGTGGGGTGGTAGTGTGGGGTGGTAGTGTAGGTGGTAGTGTGGGGTGGTAGTGTGGGGTGGTAGTGTGGGGTGGTAGTGTAGGGTGGTAGTGTGGGGTGGTAGTGTGGGGTGGTAGTGTAGGTGGTAGTGTGGGGTGGTAGTGTGGGGTGGTAGTAGTAGGTGGTAGTGTGGGGTGGTAGTGTGGGGTGGTAGTGTAGGTGGTAGTGTGGGGTGGTAGTGTGGGGTGGTAGTATAGGTGGTAGTGTGGGGTGGTAGTGTGGGATGGTAGTGTAGGTGGTAGTGTGGGGTGGTAGTGTGGGGTGGTAGTGTGGGATGGTAGTGTAGGTGGTAGTGTGGGGTGGTAGTGTGGGGTGGTAGTGTGGGGTGGTAGTGTAGGTGGTAGTGTGGGGTGGTAGTGTGGGGTGGTAGTGTGGGGTGGTAGTGTGGGGTGGTAGTGTGGGATGGTAGTGTAGGTGGTAGTGTGGGGTGGTAGTGTGGGGTGGTAGTGTGGGGTGGTAGTGTAGGTGGTAGTGTGGGATGGTAGTGTAGGTGGTAGTGTGGGGTGGTAGTGTGGGGTGGTAGTGTAGGTGGTAGTGTGGGGTGGTAGTGTGGGGTGGTAGTGTGGGGTGGTAGTGTGGGGTGGTAGTGTAGGTGGTAGTGTGGGGTGGTAGTGTGGGGTGGTAGTGTGGGGTGGTAGTGTGGGGTGGTAGTGTAGGTGGTAGTGTAGGATGGTAGTGTGGGATGGTAGTGTGGGGTGGTAGTGTAGGTGGTAGTGTGGGGTGGTAGTGTGGGGTGGTAGTGTGGGGTGGTAGTGTGGGGTGGTAGTGTGGGGTGGTAGTGTGGGGTGGTAGTTTGGGGTGGTAGTGTGGGGTGGTAGTGTGGGGTGGTAGTGTGGGGTGGTAGTGTGGGGTGGTAGTGTGGGATGGTAGTGTGGGATGGTAGTGTGGGGTGGTAGTGTGGGGTGGTAGTGTGGGGTGGTAGTGTGGGGTGGTAGTGTGGGGTGGTAGTGTAGGTGGTAGTGTGGGGTGGTAGTGTGGGGTGGTAGTGTGGGGTGGTAGTGTGGGATGGTAGTGTGGGTGGTAGTGTAGGTGGTAGTGTGGGGTGGTAGTGTAGGTGGTAGTGTAGGTGGTAGTGTGGGATGGTAGTGTGGGGTGGTAGTGTGGGGTGGTAGTGTGGGATGGTAGTGTGGGATGGTAGTGTGAGTGGTAGTGTAGGTGGTAGTGTGGGGTGGTAGTGTGGGGTGGTAGTGTAGGTGGTAGTGTAGGTGGTAGTGTAGGATGGTAGTGTGGGATGGTAGTGTGGGGTGGTAGTGTAGGTGGTAGTGTGGGGTGGTAGTGTGGGATGGTAGTGTAGGTGGTAGTGTGGGGTGGTAGTGTGAGGTGGTAGTGTAGGTGGTAGTGTGGGGTGGTAGTGTGGGGTGGTAGTGTAGGTGGTAGTGTGGGGTGGTAGTGTGGGGTGGTAGTGTAGGTGGTAGTGTGGGGTGGTAGTGTGGGGTGGTAGTGTAGGTGGTAGTGTGGGGTGGTAGTGTGGGGTGGTAGTGTAGGTGGTAGTGTGGGGTGGTAGTGTGGGGTGGTAGTGTAGGTGGTAGTGTGGGGTGGTAGTGTGGGGTGGTAGTATAGGTGGTAGTGTGGGGTGGTAGTGTGGGATGGTAGTGTAGGTGGTAGTGTGGGGTGGTAGTGTGGGGTGGTAGTGTGGGATGGTAGTGTAGGTGGTAGTGTGGGGTGGTAGTGTGGGGTGGTAGTGTAGGTGGTAGTGTGGGGTGGTAGTGTGGGGTGGTAGTGTGGGGTGGTAGTGTGGGGTGGTAGTGTGGGATGGTAGTGTAGGTGGTAGTGTGGGGTGGTAGTGTGGGGTGGTAGTGTGGGATGGTAGTGTAGGTGGTAGTGTGGGGTGGTAGTGTCGGGTGGTAGTGTAGGTGGTAGTGTGGGGTGGTAGTGTGGGGTGGTAGTGTGGGGTGGTAGTGTGGGATGGTAGTGTAGGTGGTAGTGTAGGTGGTAGTGTGGGGTGGTAGTGTGGGGTGGTAGTGTGGGGTGGTAGTGTGGGGTGGTAGTGTGGGGTGGTAGTTTAGGTGGTAGTGTGGGGTGGTAGAGTAGGTGGTAGTGTGGGGTGGTAGTGTGGGGTGGTAGTGTGGGGTGGTAGTGTGGGGTGGTAGTGTAGGTGGTAGTGTGGGGTGGTAGTGTGGGGTGGTAGTGTGGGGTGGTAGTGTGGGGTGGTAGTGTGGGGTGGTAGTGTGGGGTGGTAGTGTGGGGTGGTAGTGTAGGATGGTAGTGTGGGATGGTAGTGTGGGGTGGTAGTGTAGGTGGTAGTGTGGGGTGGTAGTGTGGGGTGGTAGTGTGGGATGGTAGTGTGGGGTGGTAGTGTGGGGTGGTAGTGTGGGGTGGTAGTGTGGGGTGGTAGTGTGGGGTGGTAGTGTGGGGTGGTAGTGTGGGGTGGTAGTGTGGGATGGTAGTGTGGGGTGGTAGTGTGGGGTGGTAGTGTGGGGTGGTAGTGTTGGGTGGTAGTGTGGGGTGGTAGTGTAGGTGGTAGTGTGGGGTGGTAGTGTAGGTGGTAGTGTGGGGTGGTAGTGTGGGGTGGTAGTGTGGGGTGGTAGTGTGGGTGGTAGTGTAGGTGGTAGTGTGGGGTGGTAGTGTAGGGTGGTAGTGTAGGTGGTAGTGTGGGGTGGTAGTGTGGGGTGGTAGTGTGGGGTGGTAGTGTGGGGTGGTAGTGTGGGATGGTAGTGTGGGTGGTAGTGTAGGTGGTAGTGTGGGGTGGTAGTGTGGGGTGATAGTGTGGGGTGGTAGTGTAGGTGGTAGTGTAGGATGGTAGTGTGGGATGGTAGTGTGGGGTGGTAGTGTAGGTGGTAGTGTGGGGTGGTAGTGTGGGATGGTAGTGTAGGTGGTAGTGTGGGGTGGTAGTGTGGGGTGGTAGTGTGGGATGGTAGTGTGGGGTGGTAGTGTGGGGTGGTAGTGTGGGATGGTAGTGTAGGTGGTAGTGTGGGGTGGTAGTGTGGGGTGGTAGTGTGGGGTGGTAGTGTGGGATGGTAGTGTAGGTGGTAGTGTAGGATGGTAGTGTAGGTGGTAGTGTGGGGTGGTAGTGTGGGATGGTAGTGTAGGTGGTAGTGTGGGGTGGTAGTGTGGGGTGGTAGTGTGGGGTGGTAGTGTGGGGTGGTAGTGTGGGGTGGTAGTGTGGGGTGGTAGTGTGGGATGGTAGTGTGGGGTGGTAGTGTGGGGTGGTAGTGTGGGATGGTAGTGTGGGATGGTAGTGTGGGGTGGTAGTGTGGGGTGGTAGTGTGGGGTGGTAGTGTGGGGTGGTAGTGTGGGGTGGTAGTGTGGGATGGTAGTGTGGGATGGTAGTGTGGGGTGGTAGTGTGGGGTGGTAGTGTGGGGTGGTAGTGTGGGGTGGTAGTGTAGGTGGTAGTGTAGGTGGTAGTGTAGGTGGTAGTGTGGGGTGGTAGTGTGGGGTGGTAGTGTGGGGTGGTAGTGTGGGGTGGTAGTGTGGGGTGGTAGTGTGGGGTGGTAGTGTGGTAGTGGTGTAGGGGTTTCTCTTACCAAACTTTTATCTTCACCAAAAGATACCAAACGTGTTCTTACCAAACAGAAAAGGGTGTGTAAGTACCGAGGCCCCCCCCCTCTTTTATTACTGTTCTTGTCTCACTCCTCCCCTCCCCCTCCCCCCCCCCTCTCTCATGTTTAACCCCCCCCCCCTTTTTCTCATGTAGGGTGAAATTTCTGATTGCGGATCGAGAGTGAGAGAGTGGCTTATGTCACTATTACTCGGGTAAAGTGGAGTCTATATGGCCCAGACCCCGTCCCAGACCCCGTCCCAGACCCCGTCCCAGACCCCGTCCCAGACCCCGTCCCAGACCCCGTCCCAGACCCCGTCCCAGACCCTGCCCCGCCTCCCCCACTTTGATCCTTGCAATTTAACGAATCCGAAATTAATATTTTGATGTGCGATTAACGAGTAATTAACGTGCCTCTCCCAGCTGATTTGTGGCACGCGAGTGCTCACTCAAGCTGCGAGTGGACGTACTCAAGCTGAGGGGTAGAATACACTCAAGCTTGGAGGGGGGGGCACTCAAACTGTGGGGAAATATACACTCAATCAATCAGTGATTCAGTGATTCATTGAATGATGCACTCAATCTAGGGAGGACGCACTCATGCTAGAGATTACGCACTCAAGCTGAGGTAGAACACACTCAAGGATGAGGGGAGGGGATTGATTTACCAGGGGAAAGCGTCAAGCCATTACAAACATTGCGCACTCAATCTGTGAGGCAAGAGATGAGAATGCACTCAGCATGTGAGGAAATAGATAAGGATGCACTCAATCTGTGAGGCAAGAGATGAGAATGCACTCAGCATGTGAGGAAATAGATAAGGACGCACTCAATCTGTGAAGCAAGAGATAAGGATGCACTCAATTCGTGACAGAAAACTGGATATAAAACACAGGAGAGGGAGTTAGATCTCTTAAAAAAAATCCTACACTCACTGATGGAAAAAAATGGAAAAAAAGGACTTAAATTGTCACTGAATAGGGTTAAGAGTTTTAAGTGCATGAAATACTTAAAGTGCATCCTTAAGTGCATGAAATACACTCCTTAAGTGTATTTTTAAGTCATCCTTAAGTGCATGAAATACACTCATACACTCTTATGAGTGGATTATAGGCAGTGTGTAAGACAATTTATGTGAGGCAATTTATGAGGAAGCGGCCATGACCTGTGAGGGGGGGGGGGCGAGATATTGGGCATTAAATAACGCTTCCAGACAATTATTCACTCCATAAAAAAATGACAATCGTTTGGACCAATGTGGAACTACCACACCCAATTAACCACGCCCCCCCTTTAACTATCGTCGACGATAACGCAGATATCGTTAATACTTACAGTGATGTAATTGTTAAAGATGACCTCTTAACACCCTCTCTCACCCTTTTGCAATATTGACCGATTGGTGTCGATAGTGTGTGTGTGTGTGTGCGTGTGTGTGCGTGTGTGTGTGTGTGTGTGTGTGTGTGTGTGTGTGTGTGTGTGTGTGTGTGTGTGTGTGTGTGTGTGATTGGACAAAAGGAGTCAATTAGCCCCTTCTGTCTCTCACACGCGCGTGTAGACAGCGACTTGTCCTCACACTCACCTTCTTTGGATTTAACGACCACTGGAGTGCTCTTAACACCCAATTCCACTTGCAGTTCCTCCTCCAATTCCTCCTTCCCCCCCCCCTCACCCCTCCCCCATCCCTCTAACAAGTCTCCTCCCCCCCTCCACCCCCACCCCCACCCCCACCCCCACCCCCACCCCCACCACCACCACCACCCTAATATTTAATGCCAAACTTCCCAAAATAAAGAGGAAATGCACACACAAAAGTCCCGATCTCCGCCGTAGGGGAAAAATGGTCTATTAAAAAGGTAGTTATCAGTTGAACCGAAACTTGGATATAAAATGGAAGATTCTATTATGGAATTGACTTAGTTAAGAGCGACACTTTCGTCCCCCACAAGTTTGGGAGGCGGAGTTTGGCTCTCCTTGGGGAGTGTGTGTGTGTGTGTGTGTGTGTGTGTGTGTGTGTGTGTGTGTGTGTGTGTGTGTGTGTGTGTGTGTGGCCTTACCTATGTGTGTGTCTCCCTCTCTCACCTTCCCAAGTTGATTACGTCTTACTTACTTACCTCTCTCACGGCTTCACGTTCTTCCCTATTCTTTCCCTCTCCATCACCTTATCCCTCTCTACTCACTCCTTATTTCCTCCTTCTCCTTACCACTCCTTCTCCGTCTCCCTCCTACCTTGCAATTCCAATCCCCCCCCCACCACTTCACACCTTCTTCGTTTCAGTGTCCCTCTATCTATCTCCCTCTCTCTCTCCCTCTCAATCCTCTCCCCCTTACTTCCTCCCAAGCAGGAAAATCCCTACACTCATCCTGCTCAGCAGTTTTCACCTCAGTCTGTTTCACTATTTTTATCACCATTCTCTCAGGACGCCTCGTTCCGGCCAGGCCGGGAGGAGGGGGGGGAGGGGGGGCGGCTGGTTTCTCCGGTCTTGTAAACCTAATTACTTCATTGATGGCAACGGAAGTAATGGGGGGGGGGGGGAGAGGAGAGAGAGGGGGGGGTGGGCTTGTGTTATGAGTCCCAGTTGATGAGAGAGAGGGGGGGGGGGGGGTGGGCTTGTGTTATGAGTCCCAGTTGATGAGAGAGAGGGGGGGGGGAATGGTGCCCAACCACTTGGACGGTCGGGGATTGAACGCCGACCTGCATGACGCGAGACCGTCGCTCTACCGTCCAGCCCAAGTGATTGGACAGGGTGGGGGTAGAGATGGCATATGGGTGTTCTTGTCCCTTCCCCCCCCCCCCCCTGTGTGTGTGTGTGTGTGTGTGTGTGTGTGTGTGTGTGTGTGTGTGTGTGTGTTTGTGTGTGTGTGTGTGTGTGTGTGTGTGTGTGTGTGTGTGTGTGTGTGTGTGTGTGTTTGTGTGTGTGTTTGTGTGTGTGTGTGTGTGTGTGTGTGTGTGTGTGTGTGTGTGTGTGTGTTTGTGTGTGTGTGTGTGTGTGTGTGTGTGTGTGTGTGTGTGTGTGTGTGTGTGTGTGTGTGTGTGTGTGTGAGAGAGAGAATGTCTTGTGAGTCTCCACAAGTGAGGTGGAGGCAGAGAGAGTGAGAGGGTGATTGTCAACAATGATTTACAGGTGAACTTAAGAGTGCACTCAGTCGGAAATCTTCATCCTAGAGTACCAAGGTGTCCCCCCCCCCCTAGCTACTCACCTAGTTGAGTACACTAGGGTGAGTAGCTAGTGTGTACATGTGACTATTATGTTGGATGTCTCTGTGCAACCCGGCCTCCTAATAGAGCGTTGCATTTTGACGTATACTCTAACCTAAGGCCGAAAACCGTCGTACTAGAAAATGATAGTGCCTCGTGAACCCGTTTTCTGTTTCGGGTCCTCTGGTAGGTTAGGATAAGGGGACACCTTAGTACGAAAGTTTCTTGACGTTGGGAAACCTTCTTAGGAGCCTAAACTACTCTCCAAATACCACATTGCTAACAGCCTACTATAATTGTACTGAGGTGGTTATCGTAAGTCCGGAACCAAAGAGCCGGAGCTCAACTTCCCCGCAAGAAAAATTCAGTACAGTAAAGATCCCCCCCCACACACACACACACTCACGCCTCCCCCTCTCTCGTTCGTAGGAACAGGAGAACAAAACAGAGCTCCATATTCCGGCCCCAGAGGTGTGACTTCCTACCACAGTTAAAGAATAACATTTACATATAATTAAATCAAAGAATTCAGCAGTTACGCCTATGGAGGTGGCCGAGTAGGCCGTCTCTGGAGGGCCGTCTGTTTTTGTGAGAGAATGGCTGAGCCAGAGAGATTTAGATAGAGAGCAAGCGAGCTAGGTAGAGATTTATATGTAAATCGATTCGAATGCTCCGTTCGGGCAAATCTAATTTATCTCTACTCCCCCAAATTTTTTAATTTTTCTCTATTTCTCTCTGTCTCTCAGCCGTTAAGACGTATTGACACTAAGGGGCAGCAATGGTGGTAATGGTTGTGGTTTCCACAAAATTGAACACATTTGTGTACTGTATACAACATTTTCAACCCAAGATGCAGCCATACATTTATACACTGCTAATCACCAAATACCTACGCAGTGAAAACGCAAGGCTACGTCCTGTCATTTATTATAACAACCCTTATACATCTTCCCACATTTTGAGAGCTAACATTCGTGATTTTGATGAGTAAGTGATTGAATCAATGAGTGTGAGTGGATAATTAAGGGGATAAACGAGTGAATGCACTTGCTAGTTGATAAGTAAATGAGAGATTGGATAGGTCAGTGGACATGTGAGTGAATGAGTGAGTTGGTGGATACATGTGTAAGTGAGAATGAGTGAACGTTTCCCCCCTGGCTTTCCATACATATTTTTTGCAGACTTAACTGAGTTTTGAAAGAGCCGAGAGGGACATATAAAGGACTGACCAATGAAAAGCTTGGAATTAAAACGTACGTACGTGTGTGAGTGTGTTTGTTTGAGTGTGTTTGTGTGTGTGTGTTTGTGTGTGTGTTTTATTATGTCCTCCCCCATCTTTTGTTTCCTCCAGTGTAGTAAGGTTCCCGTCTCTCAGTCTTTCCTCATAGCTTAAGCCCTGCAACTCAGAATCGAGTTTTGTTACATTTCTCTGGACCTGTTCTAGTTTCTCCTTGTCCTGTTTCAGGTACGTGTTCCGTACTGGGGATGCATATTCAAGTGTGGGTCTCACCTTCGTTGTATACAGGGCATGGAAAGCCCCCCCTTTCTCCAGATTTCTGAAGGATCCACAGATGATGGCCAGTATGCCATAAGCAGCTGTTGTTATTCTACTAATGTGAGCTTCTGGCATCAGATTTGACATCAAATAATTCACTTTCACTGTCAGACATTGATGTCAAAACACTGAAGAAATCAACCCAATTTCAAAAGACAATTTGTATGTTGTCAACCATCTGTATGACAACATACAGATGTATGCAGGCGATGAGTCACAATAACGTGGCTAAAGTAAGTTGACCAGACCACACACTAGAAGGTGAAGGGACGACGACGTTTCGGTCCGTCTTGGACAATTCTCAAGTCGATAGACCATTCTCAAGACTATCGACTTGAGAAGGGTCCAAGACGGACCGAAACGTCGTCGTCCCTTCACCTTCTAGTGTGTGATCTGGTCAACATAAAGATGTATGTTGTATGTATTTCATACAGGGTGTTGTATAAAACAGCACCCTGTTTTAATTTTCCATTTTCTTTTTCTTGCTAAACTCATTTCAGATTGGAAAATAAATTTGTAACATTAGTAATACAAACTACAAATATATTCATATTGGTTATGGTTTTGTACATGACTTTTGTACTCATCTGTACATGAACGTAATCATTGTGTACATTGATATATTCATACATAACTTACGTAAACACATACATTCATACAACCAGACTTACATACACATGTGAATCAATATACATTAAGCATGATATATGCTTATATATACATACATGTGTCCATATCTACATCCATACATATATACAACATATATGACCAATGCAAGTATCCATACATGCATGTATACGTGTATCCCTACATATACACACCTTTACATGATGCATACATATACTACGCATACATACATACATACATACATACATACATACATACATACATACATACATACATACATGCATACATACATTCATGCATCTATACAGCCACCCCCCAACCCCAATACACACTAACAAACCTCGTATCCCCTATCCTGGCATTGTCTGACATACGGACCCACACGAAACACACTATATGAGAACATCATCATTGGAGGAGAACGGGAGAGGATAGTACCAACATCCTGGGTGCTCCCAGATGCGCATTGTCAACAGTTCTGTGGCTGATACGTCGACAGCCTGGTCGACGTATACGTATATATACGCATACGACGTCGACGTATATACTTCCTCCCTCCCTGGTCTTGGGAGACCCAACTGTCGTGGGAAGAGAGATATATAGCGAGTTCTTTATATTTAAGGAATCAGAAGCTGCAGAGTTGAGAACGTATCGGGGGATTTTGAGGGGGAGGGAGAGATGGAGAGAATGAGGGAGGAGGGATAGAGGGAGATATGGAGGAAGAGAGGGAGAAGGCAGGGGTGGAGAAGAGGAGAGAGAGAGAGAGAGAGAGAGAGAGAGAGAGAGAGAGAGAGAGAGAGAGAGAGAGAGAGAGAGAGAGACGGACAGAGAGAGAGAGAGAGAGAGAGAGAGACGGACAGAGAGAGAGAGAGAGAGAGAGAGAGAGAGAGAGAGAGAGAGAGAGAGAGAGAGAGAGAGAGAGACGGACCAACATAAGTGAGGTTTACCAGTGATGTTAACCCCAACAGAAAGATAACACCCCCCTCTCCCCCCTAGCTAATGATAGTATCTACTCCAGCAGGAAACACCAACAATTCCCCCCTCTTCTTTACGCCTAGTAATAAAGGATGATAAAAGAGGGAGTAATGACAAGGCACAAGATATCCATAATAAAAAAAAAACAATAAAAATATAAAACTTTATTTTTGCAACTGTATTAATTATACGTGTTGGGAGGGGGGGGGGGGGGGATACAGCAATATGTTGGGGTCATACTTGGATCATACTTGGGGCAGGTATAGTGGGTCGTGAAGGGGAGGGAGGGGAGGGAAGGGTATGTTTGGAGCTGAGTTGGGTATAATGTTTGTGGTAATTGTGGCAGCAGAAACTATACAATTGTTGTGGTGATTGTAGTAGTGGTAATAGGCGGGGTGGAGGTGGTGGTAGTGGTGATGGTGGTAGTGGTGGTGACACTAGGCTGTGGTGGTGGTGAAGGAGGAGGTAACGACTCCCCCCTCACCCCTACCCCCTCCCTCCCTCTCTACCCCCTCCCTCTCTACCCCCTCCCTCCCCCCCCCCCTCCCATATAAACCACACATGCAAATCGCCGGAGTTAGCCAACTAGAGCCACGGGGATTATATTTATTTTCACCGTAAATATTAATACTGCGGAGGTCCGAGCACCTATGTCCCGACACAGACAAGTGAGAGGCGGTGTATGAGTGTGTATGAGTGTGTGTGTATAGATACACCTATACACCTCGACAAGAACAACTCTGAGATTAGAACAGCGTGTAGAGGAGAGAGTGGGGCGGGGGGGGGGAGGGGTTTCAGAGCGTGAGAGAGAGCTCTTCACCACAGCAAATTTCTCAAGCAATAATAATATTAGTTATCTTGTGTGTATATCACAGTGTACAACGTGTCACTGTGTGGTGGTGGTGGTGGTGGTGGTGGTGGTGGTGGTGGTGGTGGTGGTGGTGGTGGTGGTGGTAGTTGTGGTGGCTGTACACGGCAAGTGTGTTTTCTCAGTAATTATACCGGATAATGTTCGTCAAAAGAGGGAGCAAAATTCGCGTGCAAATTGTAAGTTAGGTAATAATCCAGCGCTGAGGGTCGAGACGGTTGTGGAGTCCCCAGACAGGTACAGTTAACTTTATATATATAATATATAGATAGATATATAATTATCCGTCTCACATATTCGTTATTTCCGTCTTTTAAGCTCTCAACAGGGAGGAATTTGGGGACGAACATATTTGGAACGGCCGTCTTCCACTCATCAAAGGTGCGGCGCTGAGACAAGCAGCCAGGCGAAGGAGCGCCCGGAGGAGCTGGCGAAGGAGCGCCCGGAGGAGCTGGCGAAGGAGCGCCCGGAGGAGCTGGCGAAGGAGCGCCCGGAGGAGCTAGCGAAGGAGCGCCCGGAGGAGCTGGCGAAAGAGCTTCCTAGAGGTCCAAGATGGCAACGAGTGCCGGACGCCTCGGAACTGTGCCGTCAGAACCTTTTTTTTTTTCGTGTGTTGGTGCCCTCTCGGGTCACACTTTGCCCAAGACACGCCCAAAGTGGGTCACACTTTACCCAAGACACTCCCAAAGTGGGTCACACTTTGCCCATGACACGCCCAAAGTGGGTCACACTTTGCCCAAGACACTCCCAAAGTGGGTCACACTTTGCCCAAGACACGCCCAAAGTGGGTCACACTTTGCCCAAGACACGCCCAAAGTGGGTCACACTTTGCCCAAGACACTCCCAAAGTGGGTCACACTTTGCCCAAGACACGCACAAAGTGGTTCACACTTTGCCCAAAACACGCCCAAAGTGGGTCACACTTTGCCCAAGACACGCACAAAGTGGGTTACACTTTGCCCAAGACACAAGTGTGTATTTCAATGGCTTTGTTTAAGATAAGGACTTTATAAGGGGAAAGCGCCAAGCCATGACGACTATACAGCACTGGGAAGGGATCAGGATAAGGATTTGAGATGGGACGGGGGAGAAGGGGGGTGTAGAAGAATACCCAACCACTTGGACGGTCGGGGATTGAACGCCGATCTGCATGAAGCGAGACCGTCGCTTTACCATCCAGCCCAAGCGGTTTGACTAATGGCTTTACTTCCTGTGCTTTTATTAGAGCTGATGAAGCCCTATTCTTGATAAATTTCACAGTAACTTTCTTTTGGTCCTGTGAATACTAAGAGCTCAAGGGAGCTGAGTATACTTGTATGACACACTTCTGTATTGTCTCTGTTGTGGTGTTACTCAGCTTGGCCCTTGTGTAAGACACTGCTGCAGTATTGAACACTCTGCAGTGACCGGGATTTGGGTAATAAAAACGTTTTTAAAATATATTTTGGTGATATTAATAGATACATAGAAACGTTCACTGACACTAAAATTGCAGATGATGCAGAAGAAGAAGTGGTTGTATTAATTATCAACAGTCACCCCAGAAGCCAACAGATGACTACAGCAGGACTTCGTAGCCACCAACAGAGCATACATATTCATGTCCCACAGAGACCAGCAACATCAACTGAGAACTATAGCCAAATTCCTGATAATTGGAGACTCAAATCAGGCATAGATAGATTGGGAAAAAATGTCTCCAAGACGGAGAGTAAACACAGGATGCCAAATTAGGCCATTTATAGCGAGTAACTTCTTACACAAGATGTAAACTAAGATGCTAGGTAAAGAGGAAGGAAGACTTGCAGTCTACAGGATAACATCTTCACCTAGATTAAGGAGGACTCTCAGAAGGTGAAGCATAAGACTCCACAAGTATCCAGCGACTTCCTCGTCTTCACGACTGAACCAAAAGATCAATACAAAGAAGTTATGGGATAATACAAGGCAACTAGTCTACAGGACAATAAATTACACGAAACAATCTGGATGTAGTAACTCAGGAGGAAGACTGTACAAGCAGTAATGAAATGAGTCCAATAGAGATGTACAGAAGCTGAGAGGCGATACATACCATCATTAAAGAATAACGAGATGAGGAAATATTTGAACCAGTGGTTCAACCGACAATACAATGGGAGCCGGTCGGCCGAGCGGACAGCACGCTGGACTTGTGATCCTGTGGTCCTGGGTTCGATCCCAGGCGCCGGCGAGAAACAATGGGCAGAGTTTCTTTCACCCTATGCCCCTGTTACCTAGCAGTAAAATAGGTACCTGGGTGTTAGTCAGGTGTCACGGGCTGCTTCCTGGGGGTGGTGGCCTGGTCGAGGACCGGGCCGCGGGGACACTAAAAAGCCCCGAAATCATCTCAAGATAACCTCAAGATAACCACCCTATGCCCCTGTTACCTAGCAGTAAAATAGGTACCTGGGAGTTAGTCAGCTGTCATGGGCTGCTTCCTGGGGGTGGAGGCCTGGTCGAGGACCGAGCCGCGGGGACACTAAAAAGCCCCGAAATCATCTCAAGATAACCACCCTATGCCCCTGTTACCTAGCAGTAAATAGGTACCTGGGTGTTAGTCAGCTGCCACGGGCTGCTTCCTGGGGGTGGAGGCCTGGTCGAGGACCGTGCCGCTGGGACACTAAAAAGCCCCGAAATCATCTGTAGATAACCTCCAGATACGCCCCAGGAATTGTTCACCCTAGGCCAGTTTTTACCCCATTACAACTATGAGTCAAGAGACTCGACGCTTGGCGACCACTTTCCCCAGATAAACCCAGCTTCCACTTACACCAGGGACCAGAGACATTGTGTCTCTGCTGACCTTGTCACCCGGAAGGTCCTCCTCGACGACACAACACCTACCTAGTTCTACCCAAAATACTTTTAAAATTAAATACTTCTTCTATGAAGTGACTTTGTTATCCAACTTTTATTAAGTTGGGATTAATTACTAGACGTCATAATATGGCAACAATGGAAACAGAAAGGAAATTGTTACGTACCCTAAAACTTGGTGGATTCCTGTCACACGATGAGCTAAAAAGGTTTTACCTGAAATGCCAAGAAAACTAGTTATTTCTATCCTTTTGGACTTGTTTATATACATTAAAATCCTCATATACCGCATGACTAGTCATATTTTAATCCATATATGTAAGGTGTCCAGGTAAATGTGACGCTTGAGCATCGAGGTGTTACTAACCTTGTCTTGAAGGAGGAGACGCTGGTGTACCTCGTCCAGGGATGTGAGGCGGGGCCCAGTGGTTGAGGCCACACTGCTGACGTCACGCTCGCAAACACATTTAGCGAGACGACGTAATATTTCGCCACAAGACGAGAAACACTGCACGAAGAATTAAGAGGCACCAACGCGCACGTAATTTTCCAATAGCAGTTTTGTCTTTGTCTAATATTTCCTGTACAACACTAAACTATCCCGAGTCAACACTTGGCCACGGACAGCAGTAGCGGCGTCTTCTGCCCTGGTGTCTCGCACACAACTCAATCATAACTTCAGTACACTTTTAGGACGTTGCCATACACGGATCGAATAATTCAGGTACCTGCACCCTTTAAAACATTATATTTGAACTGTACACACTCAGACATTAACTATACAACATCCAGTCTCAGTAAATCACTGACGAAAACACTTGTATCTATCAGAAGCGGTGAAATTGTTCAGATAAACTTCCCGTATATAAGTCACACGCACCACATCACAGCACTTACCATACATAACGACTCACTCCTCTGACCGCCCGGCCCCAGGCAGTGGTGGCTCAAGGTGGCGGCTGCCCACCTCAAAGACTTATATATTATTTTTACCGTATCTGAGTACTCAAAAATCGACGTTTTCTCAAATATAAATTTATATTGTTATATATTAACACTTGGTGTATGGTTAAGTCTGGGTTAGGTTACGTTATGGTGTTTAAGTGGTGTTGGAAATTATTGGGTGAAGTATTTACAGGTGAGATTTGGATAGAAAACGGCAAAAAAGTATTGTTGTTTTCTGTTCGAACGTTCGTTGGCTCGAAATGTCGAACGTCATCTGTTGTGAGTCGTGTGCAAAGTGATTTACGTTCGTAAACAGGCGGGCTTGACAGTTAGAATAATTAGTATTAGCCTTTGTTGACAAGGACGAGCTGCGACTTGCCCCACAGACGTATGGAGGCTCAGGGCTTCATTTCAAGCTCGAATACTCACGCTCACGACCCCACTCAGAGCAGCCCATCCTCGCAGACAAAGATCCAACCTCGTTAATCCAGCCGCCAAACCCGATGTTTATGAATGAAAAGCGGTTTACACTTACTTACAACTTACAACTTACATCTAATGACGTCCGAACACTTCCGGAACAAGTGCTACGCTCACGTCCTCTATTGGAACCACAATTCTATGAATGCTTCACCCATGTACTACAAATACAAATAATCGCCGACAGAACCTAAACACCTAACCTAACCTACGCCTAACTATACATAGAATCTGTATGTATAAAAATATTAATTTATACATGAGAACAAACCAATGTTTAATACACAGTGTGTTAACATTGATGAATGCGTCTGCGGAGGACGGCCGCTGCTTTAACCAGCCTAGTGTGAGGACGGGCCTAGTGTGAGGACGGGTGATCCTGTGGTCCTGGGATCGAACCCAGGACCACAGGATCACATGTCCAGCGTGCTGTCCTCTCGGCCGACCGGCTCCCTTGTACAGGTCTGTACAGGTCTGGCCCACGAGATAGGGAAAGTGTATAAGATAGCTAGTATCCCCAAAGAAACAAACCTTGGTCATTTATTAGACACGTATGAAGGACAGAGACGCTAAATTAAAATTCAGCGAAAGGATCGAGGCTGTGACTGGAGTGGAGGTTGACTTAGAAGAGTCTACCGAGGAGCTGCTCAACTGGTGCGAGCAGGAAACACTTGAACCTGTGAGTGGGGAAGCCTCTTAATGTTGACAAAAGATGAACGCGTGGTTGCTCCTTGAGAGTTAAGAGCCGCTGGGGAGAATATCAACATTGAAATTAGGAAAGAGACTGTTGATATATTGTCCTTTGATGATAATGGCTCAGAGGACAGTGTGGAGTGATGGATAAGGTAAGGATACAGATCCTGGAGTGATGGATAAGGTAAGGATACAGATCCTGGAGTGATGGATAAGGTAAGGATACAGATCCTGGAGTGATGGATAAGGTAAGGATACAGATCCTGGAGTGATGGATAAGGTGTAGTGGGTTTTTCTATTGTTTCTTGGGTGTAGGAGTTTTGATGTTTTGCGAGTGCATTGTGTGGTAGTTTTTGTGATGGAAATTGTTCATTTCTGCCTCGAAACGCTTTGTGTGTTAGTGGCTTTACAAGACTAAAAAATACCCATATTATGTAATCTCACAACGTCCTTGTACTTTCTTGTAACTCAATTATTATTATTATTGTTATTATTATAAGGATTATTATTATTTCAAGTGTTCTGTTATTTATTGTGAGTGTTTCCCGTACTTTATCCCCTTTAATAAGTAACTTGTGGTGCCGGGAATTTGTGGGTATTTCTAATATTTTGTGCCTAGGTGAGCTTGTTAGCGCGAGAGTGTTGTCTAACTGCCTGGTTGTCTTGTTTGTGTGTGTGTCTAACTGTTAGGAGCTCTGCTACTTAGGTTCGTGTACTTGATTATTGTCATGTTTTGCTCAGATTATTTTGATGTTGTTCAGTGTAACTTGGTGTTCCTGGTAGGTTCTGTGTGATGTTGTTCAGTGTAACTTGGTGCTCCTGGTAGGTTCTGTGTGATCTATTTATCAGGAATCATGTTTGTGTTTATTGTTTTATTAAAGATATCGTTCTTTTATAAACAAAGAGGAAAAAAAGGTGAGTACTGAGGTGCGTGTGACGGAAATACGGTTTATCTGATTTTTTTCTGATAGATACAAGTGTTTACGTGAACGTGATTTACTGAGACTGGATGTTGTAAAGTTAATGTCTGAGTGTGTACAGTTCAGATATAATGTTTTAAAGAGTGCAGATACCTGAATTATTCGATCCACGTCTGACAACGTCCTAAATGTGTACTGAAGTTATGATTTAGTTGTGTGCGAGACACCAGGGCAGAAGACGCCGCTACTGCTGTCCGTGGCCAAGTGTTGACTCGGGATAGTTTAGGAAATATTAGACCAGGACAAAACTTAACTGCTGATGGAAGACCACGTACGCGTTGGTGCCTCTAATTCTTCGTAATTCTTCACCAGAGAAGCGGAAGCCAACAGCTGAAGGTCAACCCTCACCGCAAACGTGCAAATGTTGTCTCAAGTGTGTAGGTGGTCCAGGTGACAGTGTTCCTGAGACACGGGATATAAACATTAAGGTTTTGGTAGCGAGGAGGGAAGGGGTAGTGGAGGGAGGGGGAGTGGAGGGAGGGAGAGGGGAGTGGAGGGATGGAGGAGGGAGGGAGGGAGGGAGGGAGGGTTAGAGAGGAAGGGACACAGAAGTGTGGGACTAAGAAGGAGAATGGTGAAGTCAGCAATTAAGTTAAAACTTGAATTAAAAGTTTAAACGTTTTCTTTCACTTCTCTCTCTCTCTCTCTCTCTCTCTCTCTCTCTCTCTCCTCTCTCTCTCTCTCTCTCTCTCTCTCTCTCTCATCTCTCTCTCTCTCTCTCTCTCTCTCTCTCTCTCTCTCTCTCTCTCTCTCTCTCTCTCTCTCTCTCTCTCTCTCTCTCTCTCTCTCTCTCTCTCTCTCTCTCTCTCTCTCTCTCTCTCTCTCTCTCTCTCTCTCTCTCTCTCTCTCTCTCTCTCTCTCTCTCTCTCTCTCTCTCTCTCTCTCTCTCTCTCTCTCTCTCTCTCTCTCTCTCTCTCTCTCTCTCTCTCTCTCTCTCTCTCTCTCTCTCTCTCTCTCTCTCTCTCTCTCTCTCTCTCTCTCTCTCTCTCTCTCTCTCTCTCTCTCTCTCTCTCTCTCTCTCTCTCTCTCTCTCTCTCTCTCTCTCTCTCTCTCTCTCTCTCTCTCTCTCTCTCTCTCTCTCTCTCTCTCTCTCTCTCTCTCTCTCTCTCTCTCTCTCTCTCTCTCTCTCTCTCTCTCTCTCTCTCTCTCTCTCTCTCTCTCTCTCTCTCTCTCTCTCTCTCTCTCTCTCTCTCTCTCTCTCTCTCTCTCTCTCTCTCTCTCTCTCTCTCTCTCTCTCTCTCTCTCTCTCTCTCTCTCTCTCTCTCTCTCTCTCTCTCTCTCTCTCTCTCTCTCTCTCTCTCTCTCTCTCTCTCTCTCTCTCTCTCTCTCTCTCTCTCTCTCTCTCTCTCTCTCTCTCTCTCTCTCTCTCTCTCTCTCTCTCTCTCTCTCTCTCTCTCTCTCTCTCTCTCTCTCTCTCTCTCTCTCTCTCTCTCTCTCTCTCTCTCTCTCTCTCTCTCTCTCTCTCTCTCTCTCTCTCTCTCTCTCTCTCTCTCTCTCTCTCTCTCTCTCTCTCTCTCTCTCTCTCTCTCTCTCTCTCTCTCTCTCTCTCTCTCTCTCTCTCTCTCTCTCTCTCTCTCTCTCTCTCTCTCTCTCTCTCTCTCTCTCTCTCTCTCTCTCTCTCTCTCTCTCTGTCTCTCTGTCTCTCTGTCTCTCTCTCTCTCTCTCTCTCTCTCTCTCTCTCTCTCTCTCTCTCTCTCTCTCTCTCTCTCTCTCTCTCTCTCTCTCTCTCTCTCTCTCTCTCTCTCTCTCTCTCTCTCTCTCACTCTCTCTCTCTCTCTCACTCTCTCTCTCTCTCTCTCTCTCTCTCTCTCTCTCTCTCTCTCTCTCTCTCTCTCTCTCTCTCTTGTACTGTACTCCTCTCATGTCACTATCACACTACAACACTTGTACCAGATAATAATTCTCACACACTTCCTGCTGCTGTTCTCCGTCTCCCAATACCTTTCCAACCTAACTAAATTATCACTAACTATGATAGTTCACTGTAGAGGCAGCGTCACAACTTGATTTATTATTATTTACTTAACAATTAAGTATAAGATTCAAGATGAGATTAAGAAACGGTAGAATCTACGGCGAAGATCGTGACACGACCACGACCTGGGAGAAGGACCAGGACACGACCACCTGGGAGACGGAGAAGAATTACGGTGTAACTTGTCTTGAGGAGGATAGTGGAGGGTTCACCCACGGGCTCTCCACCTCCCCGCACACCAACAATAAAGGTTTCCTTGCCACCGTGAGAAGAGCGAGTTTATGGGTACTTTGTGTCTTGTGGAAGGTTGTGAAGGTCTTAACCGTGTTGGGCCTAATTACCGGGGTTGTGTACGGAACTATGATGATGTTTTCCATTGACAAAGACAGCTGGCAAAAGGTAATTTGCAGTAACGACTGCACGGAGCGGGATTTAACTCTAATGGACACCAAAAAGGCCCAAAATTCATTCTTTAAGACAATAATATAGTGGATGAGCGGCTTCTAGCCACCAGAGCCCCCACCCTGCCTCAACAAGGTGTTCGGGGTGTGGGAAAGTAGTGTATGTGAACCCCACCAGGAGCCCAGGGTCACCTAATGGGCTGGACGGTAGAGCGACGGTCTGCCTTCATGCAGGTCGGCGTTCAATCCCCGGCGTGGCCCACCTGAGGGATAGGCGTAGCCCACCTGAGGGATGGGCGTGGCCCACCTGAGGGATGGGCGTGGCTCACCTGAGGGATGGGCGTGGCCCACCTGAGGGATGGGCGTGGCTCACCTGAGGGATGGGCGTGGCCCACCTGAGGGATGGGCGTGGCCCACCTGAGGGATGGGCGTGGCCCACCGTGTGTGTGTGTGTACTCACCTAGTTGTGCTTGCGGGGGTTGAGCTTTGGCTTTTTGGTCCCGCCTCTCAACTGTCAATCAACTGGTGTACAGATTCCTGAGCCTACTGGGCTCTATCATATCTACATTATAAACTGTGTATGGAGTCAGCCTCCACCACATCACTGCCTAATGCATTCCATCTGTTAACTACTCTGACACTAAAAAAGTTCTTTCTAACGTCACTGTGGCTCATTTGGGTACTCAGTTTCCACCTGTGTCCCCTTGTTCGCGTACCACCAGTGTTAAACAGTTTTTCCTTATTTACCCTGTCAATTCCTCTGAGAATTGTGTAGGTAGTGATCATGTCTCCCCTTACTCTTCAGTTTTCCAGTGTCGTGAGGGGCATTTCACGCAGCCTTTCCTCATTACTCATGCCTCTTAGTTCTGGGACTAGCCTAGTGGTATACCTCTGAACTCTTTCCAGCTTCCTCCTGTGTTTGACAAGGTACGGGCTCCATGCTGGGCCCGCATACTCCAGGAATGGTTGGTAACTGCTCTACCCAAGAGTACGAAATAGTGTTGTTATCGTCGCATTTGTGAAATTCTCCGCCAATAGTTACAGTTTAATATTATTCAATACTCAAAGAAGTTTGACAGGTTCCACATGGTTTATTTTGGACATAAAATAAGAGTATTTAGATGTATAAGTACATTGTAATAGACCTGCATTTTGCTCTAAAGCTGTGTACTAACTGCATATAATGGCATTGTTGAATAAGTATATATATTGGGGTCAAGTTGCATTGTTATATAACTGCATTGCAGAATAAATGCATTAATTTTCAGGGTGGGTTGGACGCCTGTTAAAGCATCACATGAGCATGTCTGTGAATTAAGGAATATAGAGATAAGATCGATAACTAAAAATGTATGATATAGGGGAGAGAGAGAGAGGGAGGGTAAACACAATCTTGTCCCATTCCACACCCCTCCCAGCCAGGGGTCGTGGAGAGCGAGCTCCTTTCAGTAAGACTCATCATATTTCTCTCGAGCAGAAAATTATAATGAACAAGTCTGGATACATGCACGAAAGGAAGAGGGAAGGAGAGATTCGAGAGGAGAGAAAGGAAGAGGAAGAAAACGGAGGAGCAGAGAGAGAAAGAGAGGAAGAGAGAATTGGGCACTCGAGAGAGAGAGTGGGGTGCAGGTGTAGAAGGGAGAGTGTCAGGCGTGGGGTAGCATGGTAAACTGTATACACTCCACACCAGACACCATTGTGCTTGGAGTAGAGGCAACAGTAGAATGTTTGGTATAAAGGCACCAATCTGAATAAGATGGTTAATCCTTACTACTGGCTGAGGGAATGGTTTCGGGTACGTGACGCTCATAGGTAGGTCGAGGGTAGGCCTAGGTTTTAAATGAACTCACCTAGTTGTGCTTACGGGGGTTGAGCTCCGGCTCTTTGGTCCCCGCTTCTCAACTGTCAATCAACTAGTGTACAGATTACTGAGCCTACTGGGCTCTATCATATCTACACTTGAAACTGTGTATGGAGGCAGCCTCCACCACATCACTGCCTAATGCATTCCATCTGTTAACTACTCTGACACTGAAAAAGTTCTTTCTAACGGTCCTGTGGCTCATTTGGGTACTAAGTTTCCTCTTGTGTCCCCTTGTTCGCGTACCACCAGTGTTAAACAGTTTATATTTATCTTCCCTGTCAATTCCTCTGAGAATTTTGTAGGTAGTGATCATGTCTCCCCTTACTGTCTTCTAGTGTCGGGAGACACTGGAAATCCCATTTCATGCATTTCACGCATCCTTTCCTCGTAACTCATGCCTTTTAGTTCTGGGACGTTGTGAAGTTTAACGAGACAGCTCTGTTTACAATGATTCTGTGGATGATTTATTGGAAACTCTCTTCAAAAAATTATTCAATTTAATTTAGATTTACCTGCATCCACCATTATTGAATTAATTAAACTCTTATTTAAAGAAAACAACCTTAATTTTAAGTGTAATTTTTATACTCAAACATTTGTCATGAAGCTTCTATCTACTGTGTTAAGTAACTTATATTTGGAGTTGATTTTCTAAATTATTTTTTTTATTTAGTATATTACTGATTAATTCTGTTACAGGTATGTTGATGAGGTTCAGTACCTTGGCCAGAGACTTTAAACCTTAATTATCATCTAGTAAGTCTTTGTTCTATCTTCTAAGTTCTCTGGTGATAGATAAAGTAATGAAACTCCAACGCTTTCAGATCAAAGTTCTATCCATAAAGTTTAGTGTTTATAGGAAGCCATCAAACGTTTGATCAAATGTGTAGTAATTTTATTGGAGCCGCCACATTAGAGTTCAATCCTCCTGTGTTCTTCAATGGTATTTTGTGGCTTTGCTTGTCTGGGTCCCAGAATTTGTTGAGGAAAGGATCAAGATATATGAGAATGGCAGTAAGTTACACTTCCCCGAATCTATTACAAATGCGCCTGTAAGCCAAGCAATGAAAACATTATATAATGCTGACTATAGAACGGAATTGATGTAACCCATATATGTTGGTGGTGCCATACACTGGTGAACGTGCACTTGCCATACACTGTAGAACGTGCACTGGCCATACACTGCAGAACGTGCACTGGCCATACACTGGTGAACGTGCACTGGCCATACACTGGTGAACGTGCACTGGCCATACACTGGTGAACGTGCACTGGCCATACACTGCAGAACGTGCACTGGCCATACACTGGTGAACGTGCACTGGCCATACACTGGTGAACGTGCACTGGCCATACACTGGTGAACGTGCACTGGCCATACACTGCAGAACGTGCACTGGCCATACACTGGTGAACGTGCACTGGCCATACACTGCAGAACGTGCACTGGCCATACACTGGTGAACGTGCACTGGCCATACACTGGTGAACGTGCACTGGCCATACACTGGTGAACGTGCACTGGTCATACACTGGTGAACGTGCACTGGCCATACACTGCAGAACGTGCACTGGCCATACACTGGTGAACGTGCACTGGCCATACACTGGTGAACGTGCACTGGTCATACACTGCAGAACGTGCACTGGCCATACACTGGTGAACGTGCACTGGCCATCCACTGGTGAACGTGCACTGGCCATACACTGCAGAATGTGCACTGGCCATACACTGGTGAACGTGCACTGGCCATACACTGGTGAACGTGCACTGGCCATACACTGGTGAACGTGCACTGGCCATACACTGGTGAACGTGCACTGGCCATACACTGCAGAACGTGCACTGGCCATACACTGGTGAACGTGCACTGGCCATACACTGGTGAACGTGCACTGGCCATACACTGGTGAACGTGCACTGGCCATACACTGCAGAACGTGCACTGGCCATACACTGGTGAACGTGCACTGGCCATACACTAGTGAACGTGCACTGGTGAACGTGCACTGGCCATACACTGCAGAACGTGCACTGGCCATACACTGGTGAACGTGCACTGGCCATACACTGGTGAACGTGCACTGGCCATACACTGGTGAACGTGCACTGACCAGTGTATGGTCATACACTGGAGAACGTGCACTGGCCATACACTGGTGAACGTGCACTGGCCATACACTGGTGAACGTGCACTGGCCATACACTGATGAACGTGCACTGGCCATACACTGCAGAACGTGCACTGGCCATACACTGGTGAACGTGCACTGGCCATACACTGGTGAACGTGCACTGGCCATACACTGGTGAACGTGCACTGGCCATACACTGGTGAACGTGCACTGGCCATACACTGCAGAACGTGCACTGGCCATACACTGGTGAACGTGCACTGGCCATACTCTAGTGAACGTGCACTGGTCATACACTGGTGAACGTGCACTGGCCATACACTGCAGAACGTGCACTGGCCATACACTGGTGAACGTGCACTGGCCATACACTGGTGAACGTGCACTGGCCATACACTGGTGAACGTGCACTGACCAGTGTATGGCCATACACTGGTGAACGTGCACTGGCCATACACTGGTGAACGTGCACTGGCCATACACTGGTGAACGTGCACTGGCCATACACTGCAGAATGTGCACTGGCCATACACTGGTGAACGTGCACTGGCCATACACTGGTGAACGTGCACTGGCCATACACTGGTGAACGTGCACTGGCCATACACTGCAGAACGTGCACTGGCCATACACTGGTGAACGTGCACTGGCCATACACTGGTGAACGTGCACTGGCCATCCACTGGTGAACGTGCACTGGCCATACACTGCAGAACGTGCACTGGCCATACACTGGTGAACGTGCACTGGCCATACACTAGTGAACGTGCACTGGCCATACACTGGTGAACGTGCACTGGCCATACACTGCAGAACGTGCACTGGCCATACACTGGTGAACGTGCACTGGCCATACACTGGTGAACGTGCACTGGCCATACACTGCAGAACGTGCACTGGCCATACACTGGTGAACGTGCACTGGCCATACACTGGTGAACGTGCACTGGCCATACACTGCAGAATGTGCACTGGCCATACACTGGTGAACGTACACTGGTGAACGTGCACTGGCCATACACTGGTGAACGTGCACTGGCCATACACTGGTGAACGTGCACTGGCCATACACTGCAGAACGTGCACTGGCCATACACTGGTGAACGTGCACTGGCCATACACTGGTGAACGTGCACTGGCCATACACTGGTGAACGTGCACTGACCAGTGTATGGCCATACACTGGTGAACGTGCACTGGCCATACACTGGTGAGCGTGCACTGGCGATACACTGGTGAACGTGCACTGGCCATACACTGGTGAACGTGCACTGGCCATACACTGGTGAACGTGCACTGGCCATACACTGGTGAACGTGCACTGGCCATACACTGCAGAACGTGCACTGGCCATACACTGGTGAACGTGCACTGGCCATACACTGGTGAACGTGCACTGGCCATACACTGCAGAACGTGCACTGGCCATACACTGGTGAACGTGCACTGGCCATACACTGGTGAACGTGCACTGGCCATACACTGGTGAACGTGCACTGACCAGTGTATGGCCATACACTGGTGAACGTGCACTGGCCATACACTGGTGAACGTGCACTGGCGATACACTGGTGAACGTGCACTGGCCATACACTGGTGAACGTGCACTGGCCATACACTGGTGAACGTGCACTGGCCATACACTGGTGAACGTGCACTGGCCATACACTGCAGAACGTGCACTGGCCATACACTGGTGAACGTGCACTGGCCATACACTGGTGAACGTGCACTGGCCATACACTGGTGAACGTGCACTGACCAGTGTATGGCCATACACTGGTGAACGTGCACTGGCCATACACTGGTGAACGTGCACTGGCGATACACTGGTGAACGTGCACTGGCCATACACTGGTGAACGTGCACTGGCCATACACTGGTGAACGTGCACTGGCCATACACTGGTGAACGTGCACTGGCCATACACTGCAGAACGTGCACTGGCCATACACTGGTGAACGTGCTCTGGCCATACACTGGTGAACGTGCACTGGCCATACACTGGTGAACGTGCACTGGCCATACACTGGTGAACGTGCACTGGCCATACACTGGTGAACGTGCACTGGCCATACACTGGTGAACGTGCACTGGCCATACACTGCAGAACGTGCACTGGCCATACACTGGTGAACGTGCACTGGCCATACACTGGTGAACGTGCACTGGCCATACACTTTTGAACGTACACTGGTGAACGTGCACTGGCCATACACTGGTGAACGTGCACTGGCCATACACTGCAGAACGTGCACTGGCCATACACTGGTGAACGTGCACTGGCCATACACTGGTGAACGTGCACTGGCCATACACTGGTGAACGTGCACTGACCAGTGTATGGCCATACACTGGTGAACGTGCACTGGGCATACACTGGTGAACGTGCACTGGCGATACACTGGTGAACGTGCACTGGCCATACACTGGTGAACGTGCACTGGCCATACACTGGTGAACGTGCACTGGCCATACACTGGTGAACGTGCACTGGCCATACACTGCAGAACGTGCACTGGCCATACACTGGTGAACGTGCACTGGCCATACACTGGTGAACGTGCACTGGCCATACACTGCAGAACGTGCACTGGCCATACACTGGTGAACGTGCTCTGGCCATACACTGGTGAACGTGCACTGGCCATACACTGGTGAACGTGCACTGGCCATACACTGGTGAACGTGCACTGACCAGTGTATGGCCATACACTGGTGAACGTGCACTGGCCATACACTGGTGAACGTGCACTGGCCATACACTGGTGAACGTGCACTGGCCATACACTGCAGAACGTGCACTGGCCATACACTGGTGAACGTGCACTGGCCATACACTGGTGAACGTGCACTGGCCATACACTGGTGAACGTGCACTTGCCATACACTGCAAAACGTGCCATACACATCATTTGATAAGCTCGTCGTATTTAGAAATGTGGGTATAATCCCCTCACCACCCAAAAATAATGTTGATTACAAATTAGCGTAGGTCTACGCAGCATTTCTACGTAGACCTTAGCGTAGGTCTACGTGTTAATGGATGCGTCTAACTGATCCCTTTGTAATTACTATGATGAGGTGTATTATAGGTATAGGCGTAGGAAAAAAATATTAAAGCAGCATAGTTATAGTGTCACCCCCCCCCCCAGTGTCACCCCCCAGTGTCACCCCCCCCCCAGTGTCACCCCCAAGTGTCACCCCCCAGTATCACAAAAGTGTCACAAGAAGACTGGCCTCGAATGCATTTTTTGGTCGTTTATGAGACTTGGGGTCCTCCAGTGGAGGTGCTGAATACAACAACATTAGCCTCGAGCTGAATGATTGAAAGGCGTATAACTATATCAATTGAACATATAAGAATAACATCATGAACATTAGCCCTGAACTATGTATATATTGGACCTATTTTTTGTTTCAATTATCTCTTTTTTTTATGATAATGAATATTTTTTTAAATTTGTCTCGCACATTTAATACAATTATTTAATTCTAATTAATTCTCCTCAATCAATATGATTATTTCTTGTTGTAGCTTTGGGTTTCAATACGTCGAGACGAAGTCTCTGGATCCGGTCAGCAAGACTGGCTACGATACGAAATATAAGGAAACTCCTTCAGTCTCGTCTCCTTACCATATTTAATGCCCCAGCCTCCACGAACATATTTATTTAATTAATGATCTAATTAAACTATCTCCCAAGTCGCCTGATAACAAAACGAGGCATTAAATAATTTACTTGTGCAAATAATCATTGGAGGGGGTGGGTAAACAAAAATCTTTCACCTGATGGCACTGTTCCCTCTGTGGGAGTTAGGCAGTAATCGTGGGTTGCATCCCAGGATAGGTACGAGTAGTTGGGGCCACTTGGATGAGCCAAGCAGGCTTCCTGTTGCCAACAACAGGAAACCAACAGTAATGGTTGTAGAGTTAAAAGGCAGTAATCCTTAGGATTAGTACGGGAGCCGGTCGGCCGAGCGGACAGCACGCGGGACTTGTGATCCTGTGGTCCTGGGTTCGATCCCAGGCGCCGGCGAGAAACAATGGGCAGAGTTTCTTTCACCCTATGCCCCTGTTACCTAGCAGTAAAATAGGTGCCTGGGTGTTAGTCAGCTGTCACGGGCTGCTTCCTAGGGGTGGAGGCCTGGTCGAGGACACACACAAAAAAAGCACCGAAATCATCTCAAGATAGATGATTCTCTCTCTACCTCGCTCTCTCTCTCTCCCGTGTGAGTTATAGCATTAATACAGTGCCATTCCCCACGACATAAAGGTTGAGACATATTCACCATTACTCACGAGATACTCTGAGGGGTTGAGCTAAACATTAACTTTCTCCTCATTTGCATACCCTTTATTGGAGACCCAAAAAAACGTCAAATTAAATCTTCGTGATCCGGCGCCAAATTTTTGTCCTGCTGGAGAAAAGAAGATGGAGAGCGATGACGTCGATATTCCCTGATTGCCATGACCAATTAAAAACAGTCTCGATATCTACTTAAAAATGAAGAAGTTAGACCTGAAACAAAATTCCCGTTTTCTGTTTCCCCTTTTGACGTTTGCCAGAGATTCCAGGAGAGAAAAATCTGTTTGTTTTATCGATTGTTTGTTTGTGTTTTTCTCTGGCCCGTTTGGGATATTATTTTGTTTACATTTGTCGCTGTCTATGAGACTTTATCTGTCATTTTTTCGTTTTTTTGTTTGCCCCCAACTTTTCCTGCCAATTTGTTTGTTTTTTGTTTATCTGTGTTTGCGTGTTTGTAAATGCCCTTAACAGCACAATCAGGAATACAAATACAAACAGGCGAATATACAAACAACAGCAAAGAGCTGTATATACATTCATAACCAAACAGGACACAAGACACAAGCAAAACACAAACAGGACACAAACAGGACACAAACAAGAGACAACCAAGTCACAAACAGAACACAAACAGAACACAAACAAGACACAGAACACAAACAGAACACAAACAATACACAAACAGAACACAAACAAGACACAAACAGAACACAAACAGAACACAAACAATACACAAACAGAACACAAACAAGACACAGAACACAAACAAGACACAAACAGAACACAAACAGAACACAAACAAGACACAAACAGAACACAAACACAACACAAACACAACACAAACACAACACAGACACACACACCTACCCGTCCAGGGTCACCAAACAGTTCCAGAGAGCATCACTCCCACAAAGAGGTATGTGTTGTGAGTAGGGTCTCATGTGGTGGTTAAAATAGGTTGAACCATTGATTTATAAATCATTCAGTGAGAACTTAAATTGTCAATAACCAGACGCTAATTGGCTAAGATTACGAGTTAAATACTCTATTGATAAAGGTTAAACGGAATGACAAATTTAATTGTCTTTCAACTTTAGTTAAATTTACTGTTAATTCAAGTTAATTTCACCATTAACAAAGAAATGTTACATTAGCAATAAAAACAAGTTAAATTGTCGATTAAAATTAGTTATGTTAAGAATTAAAAGAACATAAATTAGCTATAAAGAGAACTTAAATTGGTTAAAAAGTTTAATTAATCTGAATATACAAGGACATTAAATTGGCTATACAGATAAGTTAACATGATTATAAAGAGTTAAATGGATGAAATACAAATCCTTTAAAAGGTCTTACCAAACAATCTTAACATATACTGGAAGAGAGACACAGGAAAGACTGATAAAAGCTCGGAAGTGGTAATGGGAGATGTGGTGTTTGTGTGTTACTGAGGAAGTCTTGGTTGTAGGGTTGATGTAAAGTCATGACTTGGTTACTGACTTTAATACTTAATATGATTACATGACTAGTAGCTACCAAGCTTGGCTGGCGTCCTGTACGCTCTGTTTACCTCCTCTCTCTGGCGTCTCAGCCGCCGCACATAGAAAACGGATGGTACCATTTTCTGTGAACATGACAGGAGACAGGGAGGAGTTGGAGGCTGTTTGGAGGGGGGAGGGGGTGAGGTTGAGGGTGGGGGGGGAGGGATAGTGTGTTTTGGTTAGTATATTTGGTTAGTGTGTGAGACTAGGGGGTGACATTTATCAGATGCTTATCAGGGTACTGATGTCCCTTGGGCCAACTACTGACGACATTTACCAGGTTGCCACCCACAACAGTTTGCTAACTCCCTGGTACCAATTACTGCTAGGTGAATAGCTGTATGAAGTGAAAGAAAACCTTTACCAACATGTTTGTGTCATGCGGGAATGGAATCGTGGACAAGCCGCCGGCTTTCTGTCCTCGTCGGGGCCACTAGAGAGAGATGGTGACCCCCAGGAAAATTTGGCAGAGCTCTGGATGCTGCATGGGTCTGCTGCCCACGGTATAGGTAGTTGACGAACACCCTTACTGCCAGCCGGGGTTGTCACCCTCTTGCCCCGAGTCCTGTAAAGCATGGCATGTTCTCTCCCCCCCCCTTGGGGGTTCAGGGGGGAAACAGCCCCTGTACCCCGCTGTAGCCCGTTGACAGGGGTACAGCCCCTGCCTCCCCCCCCCCCCCTGGACGGGGAAACAGGGGGGATAGAGCCCCCTGTACCCCCCTATCCCTCCAAGCTTATGAAATCCCCTACAGCTTATTCCCTTCCCATCACCACTTCCACCCTTCCATCACACCCCATCCCACACCACCATTATTATCATCCCCTTTCACTCCATTACTATCCTCGTCCCCACCGCTTCTTCCCCCCCCCCTAGCCCCATCACCCTCCCCATCCCCCACTCCACCGCCAGAAGAGGCGGTGATGGGACTAGCCGGCTGCAAGAGACCATCTTCTCTCACAAAGAACCCAGACCATCTTTTGTGAGTCGCTGGAAATATCATTTCACATTTCTAAACAAAAAATATCCCAAGTGTTATGGGACCGGAGTTGAATCACAAGGATTCTGAGCCTTCCTGATTTTGTTAAAAAAAAAGGTGGAGTAATCCCAGTCCATAAAAGTGGAGGCTTCACTAATATCAACAACTATGGCCTGTAAATGGGATTAATATGATATACGGAACCCTTGGGCAAAAAATTAGTGAACCCCGTGGTGGGTTTTGTTGACTTTTGTAAAGGTATTTGACGTTAATTAACCTGAATAACCATCTTGTTAACTTCTCTCACCCTGCCAATTAACACAGGGGAGTGTATATACCTGGTCCACTCCTCTCTGTCATATATACCTGTCTATCAGTGATGTACTCCCACATTCCAGGCCACACCTGAAGCCTGGAATATTTCCTGAGGACACTCTACATTTTCTGAATCATGTACCCAGATATTCCGACACAGTGAATACCCAACAGTCCACATGTGACTATCTACTACCAAACTCACACTTAACATTGAAAAAAACATGTTAAACAACACAATCGACTTGAGAATGGTCCAGGACGGACCGAAACGTCGTCGTCCCTTCACTTTCTAGTGTGTGGTCTGGTCAACATGTTAAATAATATTTTGAAATAAGCTAATTTGTCTAATAGAAAAAAACATTCTACACACTGCGAGCAGAGCTGAACAAACTCTCCTTCGTGTTCCCACTGACAACAAGCTGAATTTCAATGGTCATATATATTACAAAATATATATAAAATAATAATAAAACAAGAGTAGGCATAGTGTCAACAATCCTATATTGTGTATCTCGCTCTGCTCGGGTAAGATTGGTGTTATTCACTGTTCAATCCCCACCACATCGCTATACCTGTCACAGCTGATATACCGCATCAGTATACCTGTCACAGCTGATATACCGCATCAGTATACCTGTCACAGCTGATATACCGCATCAGTATGCACGTCACCGCTGATATACGACTCACAACTACCTCACATACATAATTACTCAACACCAACTAGCCATCACAACACACACCAACCAGCCATCACAACACACACCAACCAACCATCACAACACACACCAACCAGCCATCACAACACACACCAATCAGCCATCACAACAAACACCAACCAGCCATCACAACACACACCAATCAGCCATCACAACACACACCAACCAGCCATCACAACACACACCAACCAGCCATCACAACAAACACCAACCAGCCATCACAACACACACCAATCAGCCATCACAATAAACACCAACCAGCCATCACAACACACACCAATCAGCCATCACAACACACACCAACCAGCCATCACAAAACACACCAATCAGCCATCACAACACACACCAATCAGCCATCACAACACACACCAACCAGCCATCACAACAATAACAATGTACATGCACTATGGGCAGATAATGTATGTACACTACTTACAAGCAGTGTATGTTCTGGGTGAATTACTGCTGAGTGAACAGAGACGAATAGTTAAGGATTGGTACCCAGTCAATCCTCTCTGGCGAGGACTGGAACACAGACCAAATCACTGGCGGGGGTGAGTGGGACGGGTTATTAAGTTAGGTTGGGTTGATCTAAGTTACGACGGGTTAGGTTAGGTTAAGTTAGGTTTGTTGAAAGCGTATCGATGCCATAGAGGTAAATAATTTCTCAGGTCTTAGACCCTTCTCGTAGCGCTGGGACCAGCTCATATTCGCACGATACTACGTCACTTCCCACCTGTTAGTGCTTGCCTATAAGTGCAGTGTAGCACATTGTAGTTATTTAAACACAAAACTAAATAGTCATCATGTAACCAATGTCTATCCTTTATCCCTCAGTCTCTATCCTTTCCCCCCTCTCGTTCTCTTCTTCCTAACTCAGTTCCTTCCTTCCTTAGCCCCGTTTTCCGTCTCCTACTCCCAAAGTAATCAACAGTTAAGGAAAAGTGACAACAGAGTAATCTGTCACGCTTGGCCCTGTAGATCTGAGGTGTTCCCCCCTCAAAGAAAACGGAAATTCATAACTTTTGAATCTTGAATGAGAATTTATATATATATATATATATATATATATATATATATATATATATATATATATATATATATATATATATACATATATATATATATATATATATATATATATATATATATATATATATATATATATATATATATATATATATATATATATATATATATAGGCTTGTATTGATCACTCATTATAATGTTATGGTGACTCACTCATTGTAATGTTATTGACCATCAACTCGTTATAATGTTATTGTCCAACCACTCATTGTAATGTTCTTGACCAACAAATCATTGTAATGTAATTCGTCAACCACTCATTGTAATGTAATTTTGAAACCACTGTAAAGTGATTGTCCAACCACTCATTGTAATGTTACTGTCACTCACTCACTCACACACACACACACTCTCTCTCTCTCTCTCTCTCTCTCTCTCTCTCTCTCTCTCTCTCTCTCTCTCTCTCTCTCTCTCTCTCTCTCTCTCTCTCTCTCTCTCTCTCTCTCTCTCTCTCTCTGTCTCTCTGTCTCTCTCTCTCTCTCTCTCTCTCTCTCTCTCTCTCTCTCTCTCTCTCTCTCTCTCTCTCTCTCTCTCTCTCTCTCTCTCTCTCTCTCTCTCTCTCTCTCTCTCTCTCTCTCTCTCTCTCTCTCTCTCTCTCTCTCCCTCACTCAGCAGCGGGAGCACTCACCACCACTGCAGCAACACAGTAAAACACTTAAGTAGAGAGGAGGAACATCCTCTCCTTGTCTCGGTAAATGTTTCTTAAAACTTGTGAGACCGTTCACTACCCGCCAGAAATATTTCCTGCGCATAAAACAATGCAAAAACCTCAGTGATGTGTGTGTGTGTGTGTGTGTGTGTGTGTGTACTCACCTATATGTACTCACCTATATGTACTCACCTATATGTGCTTGCAGGATCGAGCATTGACTCTTGGATCCCGCCTTTCTAGCTATCGGTTGTTTACAGCAATGACTCCTGTCCCATTTCCCTATCATACCTAGTTTTAAAAGTATGAATAGTATTTGCTTCCACAACCTGTTCCCCAAGTGCATTCCATTTTTCTACTACTCTCACGCTAAAAGAAAACTTCCTAACATCTCTGTGACTCATCTGAGTTTCCAGTTTCCACCCATGTCCCCTCGTTCTGTTATTATTACGTGTGAACATTTCATCTATTTCCACTTTGTCAATTCCCCTGAGTATTTTATATGTCCCTATCATATCTCCTCTCTCCCTTCTTTTCTCTAGTGTCGTAAGGTTCAGTTCCTTCAGCCGCTCTTCATATCCCATCCCTCGTAGCTCTGGGACAAGCCTCGTCGCAAACCTCTGAACCTTCTCCAGTTTCTTTATGTGTTTCTTCAGGTGGGGGCTCCATGATGGCGCGGCATACTCTAAGACGGGTCTCACGTAGGCAGTGTAAAGCGCCCTAAAAGCTTCCTCTTTTAGGTTTCTGAATGAAGTTCTAATTTTCGCCAGTGTAGAGTACGCTGCTGTCGTTATCCTATTTATATGTGCCTCAGGAGTTAGATTAGGTGTCACATCCACTCCCAGGTCTCTTTCTCGAATCGTTACAGGTAGGCTGTTCCCCTTCATTGTGTACTGTCCCTTTGGTCTCCTGTCACCTGATCCCATTTCCATAACTTTACATTTACTGGTGTTAAACTCCAGTAGCCATTTCCCTGACCATCTCTGCAGCCTGTTTAAGTCCTCTTGGAGGATCCTACAATCCTCGTCTGTCACAACTCTTCTCATTAATTTTGCGTCATCTGCAAACATTGACATGTATGATTCCACTCCTGTAAACATATCATTTACGTAAATTAGAAAGAGGATTGGTCCCAGCACCGATCCTTGAGGTACTCCACTTGTTACTGTTCGCCAGTCCGACTTTTCGCCCCTTACCATTACCCTCTGGCTCCTTCCTGTTAGGTAGTTCTTCACCCATACTAGGGCCTTTCCGCTTACTCCTGCCTGCCTCTCAAGTTTGTATAGCAGTCTCATGTGCGGTACCGTATCAAAGGCCTTTTGGCAGCCAAGAAATATGCAGTCTGCCCAGCCTTCTCTGTCCTGCCTTATCCTTGTTACTTTATCATAGAATTCTAAAAGGTTTGTTAGGCATGATTTCCCTGTCCAGAACCCATGTTGGTGCTTGTTTACAAACCCAATGCTCTCCAGGTGCTCAACAAGTCTTAGCCTAATTATTCTTTCAAGTATTTTGCAGGGGATGCTTGTCAGTGATACGGGTCTGTAGTTAAGTGCCTCCTCCCTATCACCCTTTTTGAAAATCGGTACGACATTTGCCTCCTTCCAGCAACTGGGCAATTCTCCCGACATAAGTGACTCATTAAAGATCATTGCCAGAGGCACGCTGAGAGCCTGCGCTGCCTCCTTGAGTATCCACGGTGATACTTTGTCTGGTCCAACAGCTTTATTTGCATCCAGTGTTGTCAACTGTTTCATTACATCCTCTGCTGTCACCTCTATATCCGATAGTCTTTCATCTTGGGTAATCTCTTCTAACAATGGGAGCTGCTCAGGCTCGGTTGTGAACACTCCATGGAATTTTGCATTCAGTACCTCGCAGATTTCCTTGTCGCTTTCTGTATATGCCCCTTCTGTTTTCCTCAGTCTTGTCACTTGGTCATTTACCGACATCTTCCTTCTTATATAGCTATGTAGTAATTTTGGTTGCTTTTTCGCTTTGACTGCAATATCGTTCTCATAATTCCTTTCCGACACTCGTCTTATGTTAATGTAATCATTCCTAGCTCTGTTACATCTAATCCTGTTGTCCTCTGTCCTTTGTCTTCTGTACTTCCTCCACTCCCTCCTGCTTCTCACCTTTGCTTCCTGACACTGTCTATTAAACCATGGGTTATTATATTCCCTCCTGCTTTTTTCCTTTATTGTTGGAATAAATCTATCTTCAGCCTCCTTGCATTTCAATATGACTTGGTTCATCATACCTTGCACTGTTTTTCCTCTAAGTTCTTCCTCCCACTGCGCTTCTCCCAGGTAGTCCCTTATCCTTCTGTAGTCCCCTTTTCTGTAATCAAGTCTCCTTTCCCGGACCTCTTGTCCTTTGGTCACAATTTTAAGCTCCATCATGTAGTCAAAGACTAGGACACAATGGTCACTAGCTCCTAGTGGTATTTCATGTTCCAACTGTTCGATGTCTTCTACATTCTGAGTGATAATGAGATCTAATAGGCTGGGCGTATCCCCTCCTCTTTCCCTAGTATCTTCTTTCACATGCTGTGTTAGGAAATTCCTGTCAATAACGTCTACCAGCTTCGCTCCCCAGGTCTCCTCCCCGCCATGGGGATTCCTCGTTTCCCAATTTATCTCTCCGTGATTTAGGTCCCCCATGACCAGCAGCTTCGCTCTCATTCTATGCGCTAAAGTTGCTGCCCTCTGCAGTTCATCCGTACATGTCTTGTTGCTGTCCTCGTACTCCTGCCTGGGCCTTCTACTGTTTGGTGGGGGATTGTAGAGTATCAAGATTACAATCTTCTTCCCATCCACTGTCAGAGTTCCATGTATGAAGCTTGTGCTTTCATTGGTACCCGGATTTTCCAGCTCATCAAACTTCCATTTCCGCTTTATTAGTAGTGCCATTCCTCCTCCCTGTCTCTGTGTCCTTTCTTTTCTTATCACCTGGTACCCCTCTGGAAAGATTGCATCCGAGATCATGCCATTTATTTTAGTTTCCACTATTGCCACTATGTCTGGGTCTGCCTCACTAACTCTTTCTTTTATCTCTTCTGCTTTATTGGCTACCCCATCAGCATTGGTGTACCAAACCTTGAGACTCTTCTTGGAAACTCGGGTGTCAGAGTTCCCCCTTTCACCAGGGGTCTGGGGGGAACTGGGGGGTGTCTGGGGGGCAAGTGGGGGCTGTGGGGGTGAGTGGGGGGGTGCTAGGGGGGTGCCTGGAAGTGCCTGGTAGGCGAATGGGGTCTGGGCATCTAGGGGGGTAGGAAGGGCATAATGGGTCTGAAAGTTAGGGGTCTGAATAGCATAGGGGGGTTGAGAAATAGAGTGAGACTGAGAGTCAGATAGAGGTTGAGAGGTTGGGGGGAAGAGGGATACTGAGGGCGGAGAGCTGAGATGAGAATGGAGCATGGGTGCTGGGAGTGGAAGAGAGGGTATATTAGTTAGGGGGGAATCGGGGGTAGGTGGGGGTTTTGGGGTAGAAGAGGGGAAGAGGGAGATGGGGGAATCGGGGGTAGGTGGGGGTTTTGGGGTAGAAGAGGGGAAGAGGGAGATGGGGGAAGGTGTTAGGGGGTCACAAGGTGAGGGGGTTAAATGTGGGCTGGAGGTGCATAGGAGGGGTGAGGGTTGGGTGGGGTTTGGGGGTGAGTGGAAGAGGGGTGCAGTGGAAGCTGGGATGGAGTAGATGGAATTGAAGTCAATGGGGTAGAAGGGGCAGGGGAGTGGGAAGGGGTATTTGGGGAGGGGGGATGGGAAGGTGGGTTTGGGGAGGGCATGGTTTGACCCACTGGGGTCGCTGACAAGTGTGATGTAGCAGGGGCAGGGGAATCGTTGTGGAGGTGCAAATGTGGAAGGGACAGGGGGGTTGTGGGAGGCTGAGGCAGGGGGGATGTATAGGAGGGCTGAGTTGGGGAGGATGCGACCTGGGAGGTGACCTGGGAGGTGCCCTGGGAGGTGACCTGGGATGTGACCTGGGAGGTGAGACTACCTGAGAGACTATTTCGGTGTCGTTGTTGCCATCTATTTTTGTGGGCTGTTTGCTCATCTTTCGTCATAAACCTCTCTATAAACACATTGTAATGGGTTTCACTTCCTCTGAGTAAATGCTTGCTCCTCATTATGTACTCCACTGCCTCCTCATTGGAGAATTGCACCAGAACAGGTCTATTCTTGGTACAATTGTAAGGTCCAACCCGTCGATTGATATCCACCTCGCGTTCTGCCATCTCTGCTCCAATACACCTCAATATCTCGTGCAATTCGTATTTTTCTGTTTCTATTCTCTCTTGTCTTGTTGGTGCCCTAGATTCGAATAATCCATGTATTATAATAGACCGTCTCCTCAGTAATTCATTGTCATGCTGGTAGCCTGTCCCCTGGGGATTCCCCATCCCAACCGCAGTCACTAACCCATCCCCCATTTCTCCTCTATCCTTAGCCATGCTGCTAATCCTTCCTAATTCGTTTGTGATACGAGCACATTCCCTCTCCCAGTCCTCTCTTCCCTTCCTAATCTCTTCCTGAACATAGAGCATAAATTCTTGTTTCTGCCTCTCTACCGCATCCTGTATTTGCTGAAATACCTCACTTTTAATCCCCTGGATTAGATCCTCCAACCAATCACTCCTTCTCTCTACAAATTTCCCTATTAATTTGTCTATAAATCTGTCCTCCTCCTCATCCCTGCTGGTGATTGACCTTGAACCCCTTCTAGTCATTGCAGTAACAATCTAGCCAAAAAGGCGCTCCTCAATACCTTGCACAATCTGCCAACACAATAGGTGAGTGAATCTCCAATCGTCGTCCCACGTGGTGGTAGAAGGGTTGCTGCGAGGTGAGGTCACGCGGTCAGAGGTCGGTGATGTCTGCTGCTTCCACACTGCACAGTATTTCCTCACTATTTTGAATTACGCTAATTAAACTGTTTTTCTTCACTACCTTATGGCTCTGGTCAAAACCCAAGGTTTTTTCATTCACTTGTACATTCACTTATAGTCTTTTTCACTTCGAAGTTGCCTGATTACCCCTCCCACTCCACTAGTGACCCAGGAGCTCCCAACCCACGTCCACCCAACACGATGGTCACAAGACAAGTGTGTGTGTGTGTGTGTGTGTGTGTGTGTGTGTGTGTGTGTGTGTGTGTGTGTACTCACCTAGTTGTACTCACCTAGTTGTGCTTGCGGGGGTTGAGCTCTGGCTCTTTGGTCCCGCCTCTCAACTGTCAATCAACAGGTGTACAGGTTCCTGAGCCTATTGCGCTCTATCATATCTACACTTGAAATTGTGTATGGAGTCAGCCTCCACCACATCACTTCCTAATGCATTCCATTTGTCAACCACTCTGACACTAAAAAAGTTCTTTCTAATATCTCTGTGGCTCATTTGGGCACTCAGTTTCCACCTGTGTCCCCTAGTGCGTGTGCCCCTTGTGTTAAACAGCCTGTCTTTATCAACCCTGTGTGTGTGTGTGTGTGTGTTCTCACATACTTGCTCTCATCTATTCGAGTCTTCAGCATCCAGCTCTAGTTCTTGGCCCTTGCCATTTCATCTGCCAGTTTCCTGTTTTAGGGATATCGAACCCCTGCCATGGGGGGGGGCCAGCCTCAACCGCGTGACGCCATCCGCCAGTACCCACCTTGCATGGGCACTGGCCAGGTGCCAGTACCCATGCCCTGGGTATTCCTCGCACAGGGGGCATGTGTGGAGGTCCTTGACAGGAACACTTGTCCGAGTCCTGGCTTGTGTGTCTACACCCACAAACAGCGGCCATTTTGGTCATTCATTTCTTATGTTTTTTCTGCCTGTTCTGGTGACAGATATTTGTGTGAATGTGGAATCTGATTTTTACCTGTCTCATTGACGGAGCACATGTGATTACCTGAGCATCCTATTGAGCGCCTGGGCATGCTATTGGGCGTCTGAACATCCTATTGAGCGCCTGGGCATGCTATTGGGCGTCTGAACATCCTATTGAGCGCCTGGGCATCCTATTGGGCGTCTGAACATCCTATTGAGCGTCTGTGCTCCAGCTTTGCATACCATCAGGGATCTCCAAGCCGAGTTAAGGGAGGTATTGATCCCGAAGAAACTGGTAATAATCAGTAAGACATTCCATGTCTCATGCAATTAGCCTTGACCGACCACTACACAAGAGTAATCAAGCTCCCGCTGTGTAATAAGAAACCACTTGTATAATCTCATGTTAATTGCTACTTTTGGGTTTCCGTTAAATCATGTCTATAAGATATTGCTACTTGCTACCTGTGGCTTTAACAGGCAGGCTTAATAGGCTTTATTCAAGCCTATTAAATCACACGATAAATTGCTATGAGGAGATGAGAGAGAGGGAGAGAGAGAGAGAGAGAGTCCTCTTGCTTAATTTGCATTTAATGGGAAGGTGAACCTCGACTCTGAGAGCGCCATGTCCGAGGAGGACCTACAGTGGAGTGTCACTTGGTTAACTGACCCGGGTCGTGTGCCCATTGCTCCGAGAGCTGCTGTATCTTGAATAGCTTTAGCGAGCCATCTGCCGTATGCAAATTAGTCACATTGCATTCATGTAGTTGTAGGCATGAAAAAGAGATATGCAACGCTGTGCAAGCCTTGTCAGGCAAGTTGCATGACAGTCTTACCTCGAGAGTCTTGTCTTGCGTTGAGTTTGTCAGCTTTGCCATGCATGGTGCTTGACACGACAGTCAGGAAATAATTCATTAAATAATTCATAATTCATTCATTGGCTCAGTGAAGGCCAATCGTCCATGGAGACCCTCCTTGAGGTTCATGGTCCGCCAGGATGAGTAAGGAGAGGTTGACTGTATATTGTGTGACTGTCGTGAAGCCTTCGACACAGTGGCACATTAGAATGTTTGGACGACAAGTCTGGAGTTCCTGAGAGAACAGTCAGTTAGGAGAAGGAATACCTAACGGGTTGATTACAGACATTGACTGTTAAGACAGCGACGTCAATATGGAAAACATCAACGAGTTCCAACCCAAAACTATCAATACTTGATCTCAATTGGCCACACAGACAATAAAAAAGCTCTACCATCACCAGGTGGCCACACAGACACACACCAAGAGAGCTCTACCATCACCAGGTGGCCACACACACACAACAAGAGAGCTCTACCATCACCAGGTGGTCACACAGACACACACCAAGAGAGCTCTACCATCACCAGGTGGCCACACACACACACAACAAGAGAGCTCTACCATCACCAGGTGGCCACACACACACACAACAAGAGAGCTCTACCATCACCAGGTGGCCACACAGACACACACCAAGAGAGCTCTACCATCACCAGGAGGCCACACAGACACAACAAGAGAGCTCTACCATCACCAGGTGGTCACACAGACACACACCAAGAGAGCTCTACCATCACCAGGTGGCCACACACACACAACAAGAGAGCTCTACCATCACCAGGTGGCCACACACACACACACCAAGAGAGCTCTACCATCACCAAGTGGCCACACAGACACACAACAAGAGAGCTCTACCATCACCAGGTGGCCACACAGACACACACAACAAGAGAGCTCTACCATCACCAGGTGGCCACACAGACACACAACAAGAGAGCTCTACCATCACCAGGTGGCCACACACCAAGAGAGCTCTACCATCACCAGGTGGCCACACAGACACACAACAAGAGAGCTCTACCATCACCAGGTGGCCACACACCAAGAGAGCTCTACCATCACCAGGTGGCCACACACCAAGAGAGCTCTACCATCACCAGGTGGCCACACACCAAGAGAGCTCTACCATCACCAGGTGGCCACACAACAAGAGAGCTCTACCATCACCAGGTGGCCACACAATAAAAAAGCTCTACCATCACCAGGTGGCCACACAGACACACACCAAGAGAGCTCTACCATCACCAGGTGGCCACACAGACACACACCAAGAGAGCTCTACCATCACCAGGTGGCCACACAGACACACAACAAGAGAGCTCTACCATCACCAGGTGGCCACACAGACACAACAAGAGAGCTCTACCATCACCAGGTGGCCACACAGACACACAACAAGAGAGCTCTACCATCACCAGGTGGCCACACAGACACACAACAAGAGAGCTCTACCATCACCAGGTGGCCACACAGACACACACCAAGAGAGCTCTACCATCACCAGGTGGCCACACAACAAGAGAGCTCTACCATCACCAGGTGGCCACACAGACACAACAAGAGAGCTCTACCATCACCAGGTGGCCACACAGACACAACAAGAGAGCTCTACCATCACCAGGTGGCCACACAGACACACACAACAAGAGAGCTCTACCATCACCAGGTGGCCACACAGACACAACAAGAGAGCTCTACCATCACCAGGTGGCCACACAGACACAACAAGAGAGCTCTACCATCACCAGGTGGCCACACACACACAACAAGAGAGCTCTACCATCACCAGGTGGCCACACAGACACAACAAGAGAGCTCTACCATCACCAGGTGGCCACACAGACACACAACAAGAGAGCTCTACCATCACCAGGTGGCCACACAGACACACACCAAGAGAGCTCTACCATCACCAGGTGGCCACACACACACAACAAGAGAGCTCTACCATCACCAGGTGGCCACACAGACACAACAAGAGAGCTCTACCATCACCAGGTGGCCACACAGACACACACCAAGAGAGCTCTACCATCACCAGGTGGCCACACAGACACACACCAAGAGAGCTCTACCATCACCAGGTGGCCACACAGACACACACCAAGAGAGCTCTACCATCACCAGGTGGCCACACAGACACACACCAAGAGAGCTCTACCATCACCAGGTGGCCACACACACACACAACAAGAGAGCTCTACCATCACCAGGTGGCCACAACGAAGACGAGACACAAATTAAGGCCATAAGTATTCATGGTTTTCCCAGGCCTCAAGCGAAAGGAAAAAAGTGGAACGAATTGCAATTTTCATGTAATCGTCGGCAAATCTTGCAGGAATTTTTCTGTCTCAAAGAACCTGTTGCTGGAGGCGGGATGAGGGGGAGTGAGGAGTGAGGGGAGGGAAGGGGGAATGATGGGGGAGGGGAAGAATGAGGAGTGAAATGGAGGAAGAGAAATTAGGCTGAAGGGAAAGGGAATGAAATGTGGTGGAGAAGGGTGAGGTGGAACGGATTATTAACGTGGCTAAGATCATATGTAAGCCACAGTAATTGTACCTGTCTATTATATATACCATCATGTACCTGCCCACTTATATATACCATCATGTACCTGCCCAACATGTACCTGCCCACATATATATACCATCATGTACCTGCCCACATATATATACCATCATGTACCTGCCCACATATATATACCATCATGTACCTGCCCACATATATATACCATCATGTACCTGCCCACATATATATACTATCATGTACCTGCCCACATATATATACCATCATGTACCTGCCCACATATATATACTATCATGTACCTGCCCAACATGTACCTGCCCACATATATATACCATCATGTACCTGCCCACATATATATACCATCATGTACCTGCCCACATATATATATATATACCATCATGTACCTGCCCACATATATATACCATCATGTACCTGCCCACATATATATATATATACCATCATGTACCTGCCCAACATGTACCTGCCCAACATGTACCTGCCCACATATATATACCATCATGTACCTGCCCAACATGTACCTGCCCACATATATATACCATCATGTACCTGCCCAACATGTACCTGCCCACATATATATACCATCATGTACCTGCCCAACATGTACCTGCCCACATATATATACCATCATGTACCTGCCCAATATGTACCTGCCCACATATATATACCATCATGTACCTGCCCAATATGTACCTGCCCACATATATACAATGACCACGTGTCATAATACCAATTACAACTTTCTCCCAACAATTACCAACACGAAATTTAATAGTTTTTTGGGGAGATAATTGAGGAGAGAATTCATAACTCATTTGTGTGTTTTGTGTGTGTTTTGTGTGTGTGTTTTGTGTGTGTGTGTGTGTGTGTGGCACGCCGCGAGTGCCCATTAAACGTAAATTATGCTCTGCTTGTCTGTTTGTCTCTGTTTTAGTTTTTTGTCATTTTTTTGAAAGCAAAAGGCTGATAATTCGAGCAGTGTCCACAGGCTGTGTTTACAAGCGAAGTCTGGCTCCAGTCTTTTGAAAATTTCATCAATATTATTATTATTATTTGATGTTCTTATTATCATTTAGGTAAACTACTATCTGAATTTTTTTCTTGTAATTGATTTGATTTAATTTTTGTTTTAGAAGAAATATTAGACTTGTTATTACTATAGCAGTGGTAGTTATTGTGTTAAGTAGGGTTATTAAACCAGGGTTGTTATTATTATTATAAACAAACTCATAGTGCTTCGGGGCTCGTAAACTGTTTAATTAATGTAAACTGAGCCGCCATGATTGAGGAAAGATGTACAGGTTTCGTTAGTGGATAGTTCAATGCTTGATAAATGCTGGCAAAGAGAGTTCAGCACACCACTGGAGGATGGAAGGAGCAGAGGAGACATGTTATCGACATACATATTTCTATACACACGAAATGAGGTGATTACGGGGCTATTCATGCCCGTGCCACCTCGCGGGTGGCTTAATCTTCATCAATCAATCAATTAATCACTTGTTAGGACATTACAGTAGAACAAATAATACAATCTCGTTTTGTGGGGGACAGCAAGCCTGTGTATATATTTATTTTAGGCTTGCATTGAGGTCACCCCACACTTAACCCCCCTTCCCCCCCTCCTCAAAGTGGAACTACACTGCCCCCCCCCCCATAAGGGAACAACCCCTACAACCGTTGTCTAACTACCCCGGGTACCTATTTCCTGCTAGGTGAACAGGTGCATTAGGGTGAATCAGATAGTAATGAGTGCTTCAGGGTGGGTGAGTACACACACACACACACACGATAATAAACACAAAATATAACCACTTTCATTCATCTTTATTCAAGTGATATGGAAAAAAAATGCAAAACACTCATTCAACACACAGAGAGTTATTCATTCTCAAATATAACTTTGACGTCACAAGAGCAACATCGACAACAAAAGCAAAACTCCAGCTTTATAATAGCAACAAAAAAGTGCAGAAAACATGATAAAAAAGAACAACTTACGAACATCAATGAGTCATAATTACTCACGTCAGAGTGAATATAAAACAGCCCTTGACCCTCATATGGCAACACCAGCCCAAAAATTGCTCCATAATCTAAATAAAAAAAAAATACACAAATAATTAAAAAAAAAGAGTAGGTGAACTCAATGACATGATTATTAGACACTAATTGATCAATATCTAAATTATATATAATGTAACCTAATGCAGAATTGCTATAATTTAGTAATTATGAAGATCACGGGGTGGCAACACTCTCCAACTCAGGGTATCAAAGACTTTTTTTTCTCTTTTATCGATTATTGGGGAAAAAAAGTTTGAGGAGAAAGACATCGTTTGGAATGTTAAGAGATGAGAGATTAGCGCGCTGGAAAAAAAATCGCAGACTTTGAAATGGCTGAAATTGAGTTGGCTTGGAAGCGTGAATTAAAATCAACGCTAAAATGATTATTTCGTATAATAATTATAATCCAAAATGATTATGACCCTTTCGATTACTGCAGGGTCGGCGTTCGATCCCCCAAGGTCCTCTAGTGGTTGGGTGCCGTTCATTCACTCTAGCCTCATGTCCCAGCTCCTTGTTCTAATTTGCCAGCTCCTTGTCCCCATATCCCAGCTCCTTGTCTTCATATCCCAGCTCCTTGTCCTAATTTCCCAGCTCTTTGTCCCCATATCCCAGCTCCTTGTCCTCATATCCCAGCTCTTTGTCCTCATATCCCAGCTCTTTGTCCTCATATCCCAGCTCCTTGTCCTCATATCCCAGCTCTTTGTCCTCATATCCCAGCTCCTGGCCCTCATATCCCAGCTCCTTGTCCTCATATCCCAGCTCCTGGCCCTCATATCCCAGCTCCTTGCCCTCATATCCCAGCTCCTTGTCCTCATATCCCAGCTCCTGGCCCTCATATCTCAGCTCCTTGTCCTCATATCCCAGCATCTTGTCCTCATATCCCTTCAAAGTCTTATAAATTCATACTGGTAAGTGCTTTCTCCTCATAATTACCTCATCTTACCTTCTCATAATTACCTCACCTTACCTTTCACCTCATAATTACCTCACCTTGCCTTCTCATAATTACCTCACCTTACCTCTCTCCTCATAATTGCCTCACTTTACTCCTCTTTCGCTTAAATTAATATCCAATATATATTTTGTGTATAATTTTCCAGTTCGCTGGAAGCAACAGTCTGTGTGATCAAGCTCCCCACAAGCATACCCTGGCCCCTAGCCTGGGCTTGGAGAGTAAAGGAACTGTCAGAACCCACTCCAGGTATACTCAAGGGACACTCCAGGTATACTTAAGGTATACTCAAACTTTTCTCCAGGTATTAATGATATATTCTTCAGTTCGTTCCTTTTTTGTGAGTACTGTCAAGCTTCTGAGTACTCTCTGAAGCTTTCCTTGGCTTCTGAGTACTCTCTGAAGCTTTCCTTGGCTTCTGAGTACTCTCTGAAGCTTTCCTTGGCTTCTGAGTATTCTCTGAAGCTTTACTTGGCTTCTGAGTACTCTCTGAAGCTTTGCTTGGCTTCTGAGTACTCTCTGAAGCTTTCCTTGGCTTCTGAGTACTCTCTGAGGCTTTTCTTGGTTTGTGAGTACTCTCTGAAGCTTTGCTTGGTTTGTGAGTACTCTCTGAAGCTTTCCTTGGCTTCTGAGTACTCTCTGAAGCTTTCCTTGGCTTCTGAGTACTCTCAGAAGCTCTTCTTGGCTTCTGAGTACTCTCTGAAGCTTTGCTTGGCTTCTGAGTACTCTCTGAAGCTTTCTTCGAGGCTTCAAGGAAGTACTATAAGGATAAGATGTTGCTATAACGCTTACAGACACGAGCACACGCACTCAAGCGCCCCACAGACACACGCACTCAAGTGCCCCACAGACACACGCACTCAAGCGCCCCACAGACACGCACACATGCGCTTACAGACACGAGCACACGCACTCAAGCGCCCCACAGACACACGCACTCAATCGCGCCACATACACACGCACACAAGTGCCCCACAGACACACGCACACAAGTGCCCCACAGACACACGCACTCAAGTGCCCCACAGACACACGCACTCAAGCGCCCCACAGACACACGCACTCAAGCGCCCCACAGACACACACACACAACCTCTACCATATACGTACATCCCCTCCTATCGACCCGGGCGGCTAATCAAGCAAGATCAAAGTTGATTCTCCACCGCCTGTTCTATCAATCAGCTGACTCTCGGAATAGGCGAATCGCCCCAATCAGATTTGGTGTGGCCGCTGGAACACACTCCAGGTCACAGAGGCGAGTGTCAATTGCATTATTATTGGATTATCTGCCTCTCTGCTACCCCACCAAGCGACCATTTTTTTTTTAGCATTATTTTGACCCCCACACAATAGTGTTTTGATGCGATTATTTCCATTCTTCTTCTTCTTCTAATGTAATATCTGATATTATTATTATTATTATTATTATTATTATTATTATTATTATTATTATTATTATTATTATTATTATTATTATTATTATTATTATTAATTATATTTTCATGACGCCTCTCTGTTTACAGGTCAAACGTCTCGTCAGCTTGGTCGACGTCACACCTGTGTACGTTAATTGAAGGTTACATCCTTCATGGGGGGCAGGTGTACATGGGGCCAGGTGTACATGGGGGTAGGTGTACATTGGGGGTTGGTGTACATGGGGGGCAGGTGTACATGGGGCCAGGTGTACATGGGGGTAGGTGTACATGTCTACCACGTTCAACGGCCACAATTGAAGTAATCTAAGTACCTAACTGTGACGTCGGCCCAACTAACGAGGCGTTTAACCTGTTATTATCTTCAGGTGTCAGAAACTAGGCCTATTTGTTTCTGCCACGACCAGCAATCGAACCTGGGCCCTGAGGTCTACACTCCCAAAGCTGTTTCCATCCCTGTGTGTGTGTGGGGGGGGGCAGGGAAGCTGACAAGACACAATTACCGTCATAAACCTTGTTTTTTCCAACCACTAAAACTAGTTTAACATGCGCACATCACAGAAAACAAAGTATGAAAACTTTTAGCATAAACTTTCATTTATAGTCTAATTTGGCGCGAAAGTTTTTAATTGATATATAAAAAACACTCTGATGAGGATCGTCCCCCTGGTGTCCAAACCTGGAAGCTGACCGCATGCATGGACAAAGAAAACGGGAAGTCTGTGCATACAAAGAGGAATATTTTCTAATTTGCAGGATCAAGCATAAGCTCTTGGACCCCGCCTTTGTAACCATCCGTTGTCTAAAGCAATGGCGCCTGTCCTATTGCCCTATCATATCCACTTTTGAAATTATGAGCAGATTTGGCTTCCAAAACCTGCTTCTTTAATTCATTCTATTTTGTCACTACTCTATATGAATTCTTCCTAATATCTCTTCCACCCATATTGTTAGTATTCAGTGTGAACATTTCTTCTATTTCCACTCAATCAATTTCCCCTGAGTATTTTATAAGAGTGTGTGAGTGTGCTCACGTAGTTGTACTTGCGGGGGTTGAGCTTCGGCTCTTTGGTCCCGCTTCTTAACTGTCAATCAACAGGTGTGCAGGTTCCGGAGTCTATTGGGCTCTATCAGATCTGCACTTAAAACTGTGTATGGAGTCTGCCTCCACCACATCACTGCCTAATGCATTCCATCCGTTAACAACTCTGACACTGAAAAAGTTCCTTCTAACGTGTGTGTGTGTGTGTGTGTGTGTGTGTGTGTATGTGTGTGTGTGTGTGTGTGTGTGTGTGTGTGTGTGTGTGTGTGTGTGTGTGTGTGTGTGTGTGTGTGTGTGTGTGTGTGTGTGTGTACTCACCTATTTGTACTCATCTATTTGTGCTTGTGGGGGTTGAGCTTTGGCTCTTTGGTCCCGCCTCTCAACTGTCAATCAACTGGTGTACAGATTCCTGAGCCTACTGGGCTCTATCATATCTACATTTAAAACTGTGTATGGAGTCAGCCTCCACCACATCACTGCCTAATGCATTCCATCCGTTAACTACTCTGACACTAAAAAAGTTCCTTCTAACGTCTCTGTGGCTCATGTGAGTACTCAGTTTCCACCTGTGTCCCCTTGTTCGCGTCCCACCAGTGTTGAATAGTTTATCCTTGTTTACCCGGTCGATTCCTCTGAGGATTTTGTAGGTTGTGATCATGTCTCCCCTTACTCTTCTGTCTTCCAGTGTCGTAAGGTGCATTTCCCGCAGCCTTTCCTCGTAACTCATGCCTCTTAGTTCTGGGACTAGTCTAGTGGCATACCTTTGGACTTTTTCCAGCTTCGTCTTGTGCTTGACAAGGTACGGGCTCCATGCTGGGGCCGCATACTCCAGGATTGGTCTTACATATGTGGTGTACAAGATTCTGAATGATTCCTTACACAGGTTCCTGAACGCTGTTCTGATGTTAGCCAGCCTCGCATATGCCGCAGACGTTATTCTTTTTATGTGGGCTTCAGGAGACAGGTTTGGTGTGATATCAACTCCTAGATCTTTCTCTCTGTTCGTTTCATTAAGTACTTCATCTCCTATTCTGTATCCTGTGTTTGGCCTCCTATTTCCACCACCTAGTTTCATTACTTTGCATTTACTCGGGTTGAACTTCAACAGCCATTTGTTGGACCATTCACTCAGTCTATCTAGGTCATCTTGTAGCCTCCTACTATCGTCCTCAATTTCAATCCTCCTCATAATTTTTGCATCATCGGCAAACATTGAGAGAAACTATTCTATACCCTCTGGAAGATCATTTACATATATCAGAAACAGTATAGGTCCAAGGACTGACCCCTGCGGTGCTCCACTCGTAACGTCTCGCCAATCTGAGACCTCACCCCTCACACTGACTCGTTGTCTCCTGTTACTTAGGTACTCCTGTATCCAACGGAGTACCTTCCCTTTCACTCCAGCCTGCATCTCCAGTTTTTTCACTAGCCTCTTGTGTGGCACTGTGTCAAAGGCTTTCTGACAATCCAAAAATATGCAGTCTGCCCACCCTTCTCTTTCTTGCCTTATTTTTGTTGCCTGGTCGTAGAATTCAAGTAACCCTGTGAGGCAGGACCTGCCATCCCAGAATCCATGTTGATGCTGTGTTACAAAGTTCTTTCGCTCCAGATGTTCCACTAGCTTTCTTCGCACAATCTTCTCCATCAACTTGCATGGTATGCAGGTTAGGGACACTGGTCTGTAATTCAGTGCCTCCTGTCTATCCCCTTTCTTGTATATCGGGACTACGTTAGCTGCTTTCCAAATTTCTGGCAGTTCCCCTGTTGCCAGTGATTTGTTATACACCATGGAGAGCGGGAGGCACAGTTCTTCTGCTCCTTCCTTTAGTATCCAAGGGGAGATTCCATCTGGACCTATAGCCTTTGTCACATCCAATTCTAGTAAACACTTCCTTACTTCCCCGCTGGTAATCTCAAACTCTTCCAGTGGTTCCTGGTTAGCTATTCCCTCTCTTATCTCTGGGATTTCTCCTTGCTCCAAGGTGAAGACCTCCTGGAATTTCTTATTCAGTTCCTCACACACTTCCTTGTCGTTTGTAGTGAATCCTTCTGCCCCTAACCTTAATTTCATAATCTGTTCCTTTACTGTTGTTTTTCTCCTGATGTGGCTATGCAGCAATTTAGGCTGAGTCTTTGCCTTGCTTGCGATGTCATTTTCGTATTGTCTTTCTGCCTCTCTTCTCATCCTAACATATTCATTCCTGGCATTCTGGTATCTTTCTCTGCTCTCCAGTGTCCTGTTATTCCTATAGTTTCTCCATGCCCTTTTACTTTGCTGCTTAGCTAGCCTACATCTCTGATTAAACCATGGGTTTCTCATCTTCATTTCACTGTTTTCCTTTTGGACTGGGACAAACTTGTTTGCTGCATCCTTGCAATTTTGCGTGATGTATTCCATCATATCTTGGGCCGTCTTTTCCCTGAGCTCTGTTTCCCATGCTATATCTGCTAGGCATTTTCTTATCTCCTCATAGTTTCCCTTTCGGTATGCTAACCTTTTGGTTTCGGTATCCCTTCTCGAGTTCAATAACCCTTCTTCAATCAGGTACTCAAACACCAATACACTGTGGTCGCTCATTCCTACTGGGTCCTCAAAACTGATTTCTCTTATGTCAGAGTCGTTCAGGGTGAAAACCAGGTCGAGTCTCGTTGGTTCGTCGTTTCCTCTCATCCTTGTGGGTTCACTGACATGCTGGGTTAAGAAGTTTCTAGTCGCCACCTCCAGTAGTTTGGCTCTCCACGTATCCTCGCCTCCATGCGGTTCCTTGTTCTCCCAATCAATCCTTCCGTGATTGAAGTCCCCCATGATGAGCAGGTGGGATCTATTTCTACAGGCAGAAGAGGCTGCCCTCTCAATTATAGTGTTAACTGCCATGTTGTTGCTTTCGTACTCTTGACTGGGTCTTTTGTCATTTGGTGGAGGATTATATATTACTGCTACTACTATCCTTGGTCCTCCCATTGTCATGGTGCCTGCTATGTAGTCTGTGTGTGTGTGTGTGTGTGTGTGTGTGGGCGCGTGTTTGTAAACTTACACCTATGTTATCAGCCACGTTCCTCCTCTGGCCAATATCGGTTTCGTGTGGATTAATCGGCCTCAAATATATATATATTTTTTCAATTGCATTTGGCCCCTTTTTTTCAGTTTCCGAGGTACGCATTTTTGAGGGATGAAAAAGGGGCGTGTGTGTTTATGGCCAGCGCTCAGAGAATCGGATTTCACGTCACAAAATGTAATTACAAAAATATGGATTGTAAACGCACTCTTTTTTTTCCTTTCAGTCAAGGAATAGTTTGTGGAAATATGATTGAAATTGTATTGTTATACTATGTTGTTTGAGTTGATTGGGAAGGTGTGTGTTGTATTTGTGAGGACGAGGGTAGAACCAGACTAGTTTTGGGTTATGGTTTGAGGCGTGGTGAGAGTGAATTCTAAATGTATTTTCTCTCCAGGTGAGAGAGGGGTTGTAAACATATAATGTCAGGTCTTGTCTGAATGCCTTACATTCTCTTTTTGGAGTCCATGGGTCCCCACAATTGCAAAGTAATGTTATTTGTGGTAATGTTGCTTTGGGGTAATGTTAGAGGAATTGTCTGTCAAGCCACGCTTGTTGCGTTTAGTGGTTTGTTTTAGGAGCTTTCGTCAACCACTTATTTTATGGACACACACACACACACACACACACACACACACACACACACACACACACACACACACACACACACGTACGTATCTAGATATATACATCTAGGAGAGTATGCAAAAATATTAAAATTAAATATGTAAAACCCTGGCGGCCACAGGAGAATAGCGGTGTCCGGGGGGCGGGAACACGGGGGCCGGAAGGTCGTAATTACTTCCTCCCGGCGGTACAGACCCGACCACAGGATGGACGCCACCCCCCACGGCCTCTACACCAGTGGGAGGCCCCCAGGTGAGGACCCCTTCTTTGGTCCACAGACGACGGGTGGCCCCCAGGCGGAGGGAGACCAATCTTGGGTTTACTTGAAGAGGAGGGCCCCCAGTTGGTAAACCTATCCTTTCCATTAACAGTGGAAGAGGAATGGTCGCCTTGTGGTTTCCATTCCTCCTCACCCCGGCCCATCCCAAATCCTAATCCTGACCCCTTCCCAGTGCTAAATAGTCGTAATGGCTTGCCGCTTTTCCCCCTCATAATTCCCTTCCACTATTGATATTCCTGTGCGGGCCTCGAACCTCTGGCTGACCCGCTCGATATTTCTCACTGGAGCATTGCTAAGGGGCGCTGGGATAAGAATTTTATGGGAGATGTGTAAACCTATTTCCCATTCACGGGGGAAGAGGGCGCCCCAGCCTGGTGAGCGCCGATTATCTGTTGCATATACCCTTAGTTATAGTTCTTGTGGGTCAACTAATAGGGGAAGATGGAGGGTACCTCTGTGCTGCCTCCTATTGACCCACGGCCTTGTGTACCATCCCGAGTGTGAAGCCAGCCTTGGATATTTGATATTACTATAGCCAGTGACTGTTCGTGTTCTTTGACAGTCACTAGAGTGGACAAATGGAGCCTGACTGGACGAGGATTTTTCTTATGGGTGTCCTGGTGCTCTGTTATTGTTATAGGCGATTTGGCCTGGGTTCGTATCCTGGCCGGAGAGGATTAACTGGGTGCCAATCCTTACCTGTACGCCTCTGTTCACCCAACAGTGAATGGGTACCTTTCCATTATACCAGTGAATGGAAAAATTAAGATTAGGGACCTGCCCGAAACACTATGCGTGCTAGTGGCTTTACAAGAACGTAAGAACTTACTTTTTTACGTTCTTTCGAACTTACGAAAATCCGAAGGAGCCCTGATGAAGGTTCGAACTTATGCGGTGCGTGTTCCAACGCACACGGTCGTGACTTCAGTGAAAGCCTCAGGAAACCCTCGTGGGTTCAGTAGAATTCCAGGTTACAATCCCTTTACCATGTCGTGGGGTAGTCGTTCAGAACGTGTGACTGGGTATATCTTGAGATGAGGTTATCTTGAGAGGATTTCGGGGCTTTAGTGTCCCCGCGGCCCGGTCCTCGACCAGGACTCCACCCCCAGGAAGCAGCCCGTGACAGCTGACTAACACCCAAGGACCTATTTTACTGCTAGGTAACAGAGGCATAGGGTGAAAGAAACTCTGCCCATTGTTTCTCGCCGGCGCCCGGGATCGATCCCGGGACCACAGGATCACAAGTTCAGTGTGCTGTCCGCTCGGCCAACCGGCTCACACCCAGCACATAGGTTCGAATCGTCACCACTGCTCCTACGGATTTTCTCAGTGGTGCTGTCACGTTAGTGTGTTACTCTCTGTGTAAGAATGTTATTAATAATAATATTTATATTAAAATGTAATCCATTTTTATTTTTACTTTAACTAGATGTAAATAGGTTTTAGTTTGTTGTGTTTCGTTGTTTATATTTGAGTGTGTTTATGCTTGCTCTTTGTTCTTGTTTATGTTTATTGTTTTAATGGTGTTTTGTATGTGTTAATGGGGTTTAATTTTTCTTTATGAGAATTATTTGGTGTTTTGAATCCTTGCTCGTTGTGTTGGACTGTTTATTTGTGTTCCTTGTGTTCTTGTTGGCTATTGTTTTACTTGTTGTTGTTGTTGTTGTTGTAGGATCATGTCCATGCTGGCTAGGGGGGGTCTCAAGCTCCCACCCCCCCCCCCACACACACACACCCTGAGATCCAATCTAAAGTTGTAAGCTGTGTGCTGACGCCTGAACCAACCCCCAACCCCCCACCTCATCGGAGGGTCATCAGCACCCCCCTCCGCCCTCTTACCTCCTTCCCTCCACCTCACATGCACGGTGCTCCCCCCTCCCCATGTCTCCCCCCATCACCCCCCTCCCATCATCTCTCAATCCATCATTTATCCATCATCTTCCGGTTGCGTCAACCGGGACTGGGAGTGGGGAGCTTGGCCGTACTGGTAGGTAAGCAGTAATAGGTAAGTCCCCCATGCATGGGAGGGAGTATTTCTTAGAAGTGTTTTGTTTCGAATGTTCTGGAAGTTATCAAGCTAATGAAGATGTTTCTTGAAGAATGTTTCGGTGTAAATGTTTGGTATGGGCGAGTGTGTTGTGGTGGAGATGCACGTGTTTGGTTGGGCGCCATCTCCTGGACCCCGGCTGGTCTGTGGTTGGTCATCTGGGCGTGTGTGTGTGTGTGTGTGTGTGTGTGTGTGAGTGTGTGTGTGTGTGTGTGTGTGTGTGTGTGTGTGTGTGTGTGTGTGTGTGTGTGTGTGTGTGTGTGTGTGTGTGTGTGTGTGTGTGTGTGTGTTTACCTAATTGTGCGTATATGTGTGTGTGTATATATTCGTGTTTGTTAACTTTTTTGTTCATAATTTCTGCTTATTGGATCCAGCTTTTAGCTCTTGGGCCCCGCCTTTCAAATGTCGTACAATATATGCACATGTAGCCCAATGTATGTGTGTTTATCTTGTCACCAACATGAACAAACTTCACAAAGAAAACCAAACAAAGAATAAAAATCGACGTTTTTGTCGTCTTCCCACACAGACAATGACACAAAACAAGGACAATGGCACAAAACAAGGACAATGACACAAAACAAGGACAATGACACAAAACAAGGACAATGACACAAAACAAGGACAATGACACAAAACAAGGACAATGACACAAAACAAGGACAATGACACAAAACAAGGACAATGACACAAAACAAGGACAATGACACAAAACAAGGACAATGACACAAAACAAGGACAATGACACAAAACAAGGACAATGACACAAAACAAGGACAATGACACAAAACAAGGACAATGACACAAAACAAGGACAATGACACAAAACAAGGACAATGACACAAAACAAGGACAATGACACAAAAACAAGGACAATGACACAAAACAAGGACAATGACACAAAAACAAGGACAATGACACAAAACAAGGACAATGACACAAAACAAGGACAATGACACAAAAACAAGGACAATGACACAAAACAATGACAATGACACAAAACAAGGACAATGACACAAAAACAAGGACAATGACACAAAACAAGGACAATGACACAAAACAAGGACAATGACACAAAAACAATCCCCAGCCGTGTATGCGACTTTAACAATTCTATACAATTAGTCTCCAGCTTCAAAGCGAAATATTTTAAAATATAATTTTTCATGACCACAAAAATAATATAAAATTATAAATAATAAAAGAGTGTTTTTAATGGCAGGAAAGTCAAGGTTTATGGCCAGATGTTTCTCAGAGGAGAGGAAGGTCATAATGACAGGAAAGTCAAGGTTTATGACCAGATGTTTCTCAGAGGAGAGGAAGGTCATAATGGCAGGAAAGTCAAGGTTTATGGCCAGATGTTTCTCAGAGGAGAGGAAGGTCATAATGGCAGGAAAGTCAAGGTTTATGACCAGATGTTTCTCAGAGGAGAGGAAGGTCATAATGGCAGGAAAGTCAAGGTTTATGGCCAGATGTTTCTCAGAGGAGAGGAAGGTCATAATTAGGGTAAAGCGACAAGTGTATGTCATTGTAAGTATTTATCCAGCGTGTTGTTGTTGTTCTTGTGTGTGTTTGTGTTTGATGAATGTATTTGTTGAATAGTTTGTATATCGTGTTTATCATTTGTAACTGTCGCGAGTGGCGGATGGTTGTATGTGTTTGTGATGCGTGTGTTTGTAGTGTGATTGTTGTTTGTGATTGTGTTATATGGTTGAGCTTTGGCTCTTTGGTCCCGCCTCTCAACTGTCAGTCTAATGGTCTGTAGGTTCATAAACCTATTGGGCTCTAGCATATCTAGATTTGGAACTGTGTATGGAGTCTGCCTCCACCACATCACTGCCTAATGTATTCCATTTACTACAAGCTGCATTGAACAAGTTATTTCTAATGTCTCCGTGGTTCGTTTTGGTCTCAGCTTCCACCTTTGTTCCCTTGTGCAAGTACCCTCAATTCAATTCAATTCCCCTGAGAATTATGTATCTGGTGATCATGTCTTCCCAAGCTCTTCTGTCTTCCAGCGACGTGAGCAGCAAATCACGCAGAATTTCCTGGTAACTCTTGCCTCTTAGTTCTGCGACTAATCTAATGACATGCCTTTGAATTTTCTCCTGCTTCATATTGTGTTTGTTATGGTATGGACTCTAGGCAGGAGCTGCATATTCCAGGATTGGTCTGACATAGGTGGTATACAAGGTCCTGAACGATACCTTACACAAGTTTTTAAAGACAGTTCTTATGTTGGCCAGTCTAGCATATGCCGCTGATGATATTCTTTTGATTTGGGCTTCCGGGGACATGTTCGGTGTGATATCAACCCCCAGATCTTTCTTTCTATTTGACTCTTGCAGGATATCACCTCCCAGATGGTACCTTGTGTTCAGCCTTCTGCTCCCTTCGTCTAATTCCATTACTTTACACTTTTCTGAGTTGAACTTTAGTAGCCATTTTCTAGACCATTCCTCCAGTTTGTCCCAGGTCGTCCTGTAGTCTCTGTCTATCATCATCTGTCTTGATTCTTCTCATAATTTTTGTATGTGTGTGTGTGAGCGTTTGTGCGTGTGTGTGTGTGTGTGCGCGCGTTTGTGCGTGTGTGTGTGTGTGTGTGCGCGTTTGTGCGTGTGCGCGCGCGCGCGTGTGTGTGTGTGTGTGTGTGTGTGTGTGTGTGTGTGTGTGTGTGTGTGTGTGTGTGTGTGTGTGTGTGTGTGTGTGTGTGTGCGCGCGCGCGCGCGCGTTTGCATATTTTTATCTGTTACTAACGTATATTTATTGCAAATTTATTGTGTATGATTACCGCTTGTATATCGTGTGTGTGTACCTATCAGGTGTGCATGTTGCGTATAAATGTATATGTATCCTCGCAAACATACCCCACATGCTCATATATCCCACATATCCCCCCCCCCACCCATCCCTCCCTCCTCCCCCTCCTCCTCCTCATTCCCTCCACGGCATAACTTCTCCTCTCCTCCTGCCCCCCCCCACCACTCCCCCCCCCACACCACTATCGCCACATAGCCGAGAGCCGCATTTTTCCCTGCCATGTGGTCCAAGGGAATACTTGCTGACCTAATGAGAGAGGGAGGAGGGAAGGGGTAAGATGCTTGCATGTGGCAACAACAACAGCAATAACAGCTGCTGCTGCTGCAGCTGTTGTAGTTAAAATACAGCAGCAAAAGCATTCACCTGATATACATTGAAAAAATGCTGAAGATACACTCAAAAATACTTGAAAACACTCCAACATACTCTAAAATACACTGGAATACATTCGAAAACACTCGAAAAGTATTCAACTCATGCAACCGCACTCGAAATACACTCCGATACACTCATAATATTTTCAGGTTTTTCCGGGTTTATCTACCAGGATCCTCCGCAGCTCTTCCAGGCTGCTACACCGTGAAGTCTTCCTTGAGCAACAATGGTGCTTCACCACTGGCATCACAGAAGCATGTGAAACTTCATTCCACTGCTCCTCTTCCCACAGCTTGAGGTCCTGCTCCTCACTATATGGACTGCTCTTCCACAGAGCTCAGTACATTCCACAACCTTGAAGTCTCATCAACTATTCCCTCTGTGCTGGCCTCGAAGTTCTCAGCAACTTCTTCCCCAGACAAACCAGCAACCCATCGACACGCCAATAAAAATGTTTCCCTATAAACACATAAACGAAATAAACCACACAATATGTTTGCCCAACATCTCTCTGCTCTCTACATGCTGTGAGTGTGGACTCCCCCGTTTGGGCTGGTCCATCCTCCGCCCGGCCCGGCGGCCCTCAGGCAGATGGCGGCTGGCCCCTCAGTCACCTGCCAGCGCTCGGAGGAGATGGATGTCGTTCCGCCTTCCAGGCTGTTCCTCCATCTTTACTCTCTTATTCTAGGCCTTCTGCCTTATCAAAACATGCCTAATGTATCAATAAACATTTGCTACGATCGCTGGGCACATGATCAACTATAGGCAATCACTGTAAACCGGTTAAAATTGTGCTTACCTCAAAAAGGTCTCCTGTAGGGCGCTCTGACGGGGCGGCGATACTCGTGGCGCCTCAGGGTACCCACAGAACTGCTTTAACTGTCCCCCCAACACCTTCTGCAGTTCCTGACTTGAGCTGACACGCCTCCTAACTTATTCTTCAGTCGAGACATCTGTCCACATCCTTCCTCTTGAAGGGATATCAAACAGGGGGTTCCTCTCTAACAGGGGCTCAAACGGAGCACGCCCTCCCCTCACGATTTCTTCAACTCAAGTGAGCTTAAGCTCCTCTCAAGGAGCCTCACGCCTCCATCAAACTCTCCACATCTTATAATCAGTCATTTATCTATATCCTGATTCACGGCCCATATTCTTAAATTGATTATCAACTCTAACCAGTTATTTTATGTATGAATCTTAATCTCTATATTTCCTAGACCTTCTAGTCAGGTCAGGCCTGATAGAACAATTCTCAAAGGGGAGACTCGTTTTTCGGCTACCTGGGATCATAACACCAGGTACCTGAGAATCTATAAGACTCATTAGTATCTAGTCTTAATACCTTCCATCAAAAGTCTTTATATAACTCTGGCATGAAATAACTTAAAATACCTCGTGCAACACGAATATACCAATGAACGAACATTGTAATCCATGTAATAACAAAATGAATGTTACTTGGGTTATGAACATTCAGGATTGATTGATGCATGTGGCATAGTTCATCAACAAGGGTAATGTTTGTTGATATTCTCGTCTGGAGTGAGGTTTGCGGCGCCAGGAAGCGTGCTAATGTACCTAGATCATCACGCTACAGAACAGGCGAGATTAATTCAGCATGGAGCTGGTCGAGTTCTGGTGGTCCATCTCCCACTGGCTGAATCTGAGCGGCCCACCTTTTCCTGGGACGGGTCTGGGCGGCCCACCTTTTCCTGGGACGGGTCTGGGCGGCCCACCTTTTCCTGGGACGGGTCTGGGCGGCCCACCTTTTCCTGGGACGGGTCTGGGCGGCCCACCTTTTCCTGGGACGGGTCTGGGCGGCCCACGACCGGCAAGCCACTGATCATATATGCCAGTGGACGACCAGAGTGGGAGAGAGAGAGAGAGAGGGGATGGGGCCAGGCTGGTAGACATGGGCTAGGAGGGAGGAAGCAGGCTGGGACAGGGGGACCAGGCTGGAGGGAGAGGGGCTAGGGCTAAGATAGAGTGGGTCAAGCAGGGAGAGTATGGGGCAGGCTAGAAGAGAGGGAGCCTGGGTGGAAGGGAGGGAGGGGAATCAGGGTATAAGAGGAGGAGGCCTGGCTGGGAGAGAGGATTCCTCGTGCTTAATTAAGTCCTCATAAACGCCTCAGACAACCAAGGCTATCAACAAAACATAAACCCTACAAACATGCTGGAATGGACGTAGTTATGTGCGAGGAAGACGCTTGCAGGAGAGTTGGGGCGTGGAAGAGAGCGGATGGGAGGGTAAGGAAAAAGGGGTAGTGGTAGAATACTAATGGTAGAGATGTTAGTAGCTTGGTGGAATATTCCATTTATATGATGGAAGATGAAGGGAAAGAGTATGTGTGTAGCTGGTGCCGTGTTTGTACTGAGTCATCCAGTCAGGTATCTCTCAATCCAGGTCGGATACCACCATTCAGGGGCTGGGATGAGGGAGAGGATGAAAGGGTTTCTGAATTAGGTTCGTTGATAGTCATTGCTGTTGGTAGGTGGTCGTTTGTGTTCAGTGGTGGCCTCTTTCTATGAGGGTGTTTAGGAAATGGTGGTTGTTTGAGAGTGCTATGTCTCGTTAGCCGCTATAGCCTTGTCTGGCGTACCTTTACCTTGCTGGGATGCGTAAGCTGCGATGCCTGGATCCAGATGGAAAGGATTTCTGTTCCTTATTATATTGTGTAAGGTTTCTCCTGCCTGTTTCTCCCGTGTCTCCTGTGTTTCTTAGATCTCCCAGGAAATAGGCAGGCCTCTTCCTTGTGATGAGTTAGATGATACTATGACATATGAGTTAGATGGTTCAGACATATCCCTGGGAGGGATATGTCTGAACCGTTGTGAGATTGTGTGCTTGTAACCCTCTCCGATTGTGGTAATGGGATGATTGTTCTGGAGTTATATTTATCGATATCTTTGGTTAATCTCTTGGGTCTCACTTGACGAAGGGAAGACGATCTTGTGTGTGTGTGGTCTCCTCTGTGTCTTGGGTTTCTGTGTCTGAGTCTGTGTCTCAGTCTGTGTCTGAATCTGTGTATGTGTCTATGTCTGTGTCTAAGTCTTTGTGTGAGTCTGTGTGTGTTTGGTTAGCATTATGTTCGAGGTCTCCCACAGTTCCTTGGCCATCATTTTCTACGTAAAGTCTTTCTGTGATGTTTCTAGATTATGGTTCACCGTTTGTGGAATTACTGTTTGCTATACCCTCTATATTGCTGGTCCCTTGCCCCTTGTTGGGAGGTGATGTTTGCCGCAGTTGTGAGCCGTCAGTGTTATTAAACATTAGAGATTTTATGATATTTAAGGGAGAGTTGTGTCCCTCCCTAACCAGCCTCCACACCCACACACACACACACACACACTCCTAACCCCACACACCCCTCCCTGCCTCCCTCCTCCTCACCCCAACACCCCCTCCTGCCTCACAACTGCTCACCAATTCCCCAACGCAAGATTTACAGAAGCTGAAATATAAATTAGTGGAGCTTTCCCAAGGATCCCTTTGTCTCCCGCTGGCCATGGTAGTAATCCCTATCTGATGCCCAACACAACCGCTCCATTACCTCCCCGCACTCAAAGTAGCCCTCAAGTGTCTGTACTAGATTGGTCTGCGCACAGGCACAAATACTCAAGCCAGGCTGATGTTGATATACTCAGGCCTGGTCGACCTCGACCGACCAAGGCTGAGTATACCAACTGAGTATTCTGAGTGAGGCCGACGGACTCACTGGTATACTAACAATGGAAGTCAAACATATACCTCAAAGCTTTCCTCAACATGTTAATAAGTCAAGGAGGACTGGCAGAGCAGGCGACCAGCTCTACCCAAGCTGGCCAGTGTGTGTGTGTGTGTGTGTGTTTCCTCTTCTCTGGGTTGCTCCATCATGGTTCCTATCCCCATTGCGTGTCGGATTAGCTGTCCCAAGAAACTCGATGCTTTTGGGAAAAGGTTTTATGTTTGCGAGTGTGGCTGTGCTTGTCCCGGGCACACACACACACACACACACAACAACAAATGGAGGGTACTGTAACAAATGGAGGGAAAAAAATTATAGTCGCAGTCATATATAATCCACCACCAAATGACAGAAGACCTAGACAGGAATATGATAGAAACAACATGGCCACCATTAACATAATAGAAAGAGCAGCTTCTGTTGCTAGCAGGAATGGATCTGGACTACTAATTATGGGAGACTTCAACCATGGGAAGATAGATTGGAAGAACAGAGACCCGCATGGAGGACCAGAAACATGGAGAGCTAAGCTGCTGGACGTGGCAACAAGAAACTTTCTAAGCCAGCATACCAAAGAGCCAACAAGAATGAGAGGAGAAGATGAACCAGCAATGCTTGATTTGATATTTACCCTAAATGAATGGGATATAAGGGAAGTTAAGATGGAAGCGCCCTTGGGAATGAGTGACCACAGTGTATTGAACTTTGAGTACCTGGTAGAGCTAGGACTTATCTCCCCCCAAAAAGAACTAGGAATCAAAAGGCTGGCATACCGAAAGGGGAATTATGAACAGATGAGAAGTTTCCTAAGTGAAATACCTTGGGACACAGACCTCAGAGACAAGTCTGTACAGGGTATGATGGACTATGTTACCCAAAAGTGTCAGGAGGCAGTAAACAGGTTCATCCCGGCCCAAAGGGAAAAATCCGAGAAGCAACAAAAGAATCCATGGTATAATAGGGCATGTATGGAAGCGAAGAAACTGAACAAAAAGGCGTGGAGGAACTTCCGGAATAACAGAACACCAGAAAGCAGGGAGAGATACCAGAGAACCAGGAATGAGTACGTCAGGGTGAGAAGAGAAGCAGAGAAAATTTTTGAAAATGATATAGCAAACAAAGCCAAGACCGAACCAAAGCTACTCCACAGTCACATCAGAAGGAAAACAACAGTGAAAGAACAGGTATTGAAACTTAGAACAGGCGAGGACAGGTATACAGAGAATGACAGAGAGGTGTGTGAGGAACTCAACAAGAGGTTCCAGGAGGTCTTCACAATAGAACAGGGTGAGGTCACTGTGCTAGGAGAAAGGGAGGTAAACCAGGCGGCCTTGGAGGAGTTCGAAATTACGAGAGAGGAGGTCAAGAGACACCTGCTGGATCTGGATGTTAGAAAGGCGGTTGGTCCAGATGGGATCTCACCATGGGTCCTGAAAGAGTGTGCAGAGGCACTTTGCTTGCCACTCTCCATAGTGTATAGTAAATCACTAGAGACGGGAGACCTACCAGAAATATGGAAGACGGCGAATGTGGTCCCAATATACAAAAAGGGCGACAGACAAGAGGCACTGAACTACAGGCCAGTGTCCTTGACTTGTATACCATGCAAGGTGATGGAGAAGATCGTGAGAAAAAACCTGGTAACACATCTGGAGAGAAGGGACTTCGTGACAAATCGCCAACATGGATTCAGGGAGGGTAAATCTTGCCTTACAGGCTTGATAGAATTCTACGATCAGGTGACACAGATTAAGCAAGAAAGAGAGGGCTGGGCGGACTGCATTTTCTTGGATTGTCGGAAAGCCTTTGACACAGTACCGCATAAGAGGCTGGTACATAAGCTGGAGAGACAGGCAGGTGTAGCTGGTAAGGTGCTCCAGTGGATAAGGGAGTATCTAAGCAATAGGAAGCAGAGAGTTACGGTGAGGGGTGAGACCTCCGATTGGCGTGAGGTCACCAGTGGAGTCCCACAGGGCTCTGTACTCGGTCCTATCTTGTTTCTGATATATGTAAATGATCTCCCGGAGGGTATCGATTCATTTCTCTCAATGTTTGCGGACGATGCTAAAATTATGAGAAGGATTAAAACAGAAGAGGACTGTTTGAGGCTTCAAGAAGACCTAGACAAGCTGAAGGAATGGTCGAACAAATGGTTGTTAGAGTTTAACCCAACCAAATGTAATGTAATGAAGATAGGTGTAGGGAGCAGGAGGCCAGATACAAGGTATCATCTGGGAGAGGAAATTCTTCAGGAGTCAGAGAAGGAAAAAGACTTGGGGGTTGATATCACGCCAGACCTGTCTCCTGCAGCACATATCAAGCGGATAACATCAGCGGCATATGCCAGGCTGGCCAACATACGAACGGCATTCAGAAACTTGTGTAAAGAATCATTCAGAACTTTGTATACCACATATGTCAGGCCAATCCTGGAGTATGCAGCCCCAGCATGGAGTCCATATCTAGTCAAGGATAAGACTAAACTGGAAAAGGTTCAAAGGTTTGCCACCAGACTAGTACCCGAGCTGAGAGGTATGAGCTACGAGGAGAGACTACGGGAATTAAACCTCACTTCGCTGGAAGACAGAAGAGTTAGGGGGGACATGATCACCACATTCAAGATTCTGAAGGGGATTGATAGGGTAGATAAAGACAGTCTATTTAACACAAGGGGAACACGCACAAGGGGACACAGGTGGAAACTGAGTGCCCAAATGAGCCACAGAGATATTAGAAAGAACTTTTTTAGTGTCAGAGTGGTTGACAAATGGAATGCATTAGGGGGTGATGTGGTGGAGGCTCACTCCATACACAGTTTCAAGTGTAGATATGACAGAGCCCGATAGGCTCAGGAATCTGTACACCTGTTGATTGACGGTTGAGAGGCGGGACCAAAGAGCCAGAGCTCAACCCCCGCAAACACACCTAGGTGAGTACAACTAGGTGAGTACACACACACACATACACACACACACACACACACACACACACACACACACCTAATTTCCTAAACATCTGGTACTCGTTTTGGGGTCACCTGAAAGTCGTATATATATATATATATATATATATATATATATATATATATATATATATATATATATATATATATATATATATATATATATATATATATAGGACGTTTCGAACCTCCATGGTTCATTCTCAAGTGAACAGATCTTACAATACTAGTTGATTTTATACCCGCATTAGGTCAGGTGATAATACAATGAAGGTGAAAAACATGGGGGGATACATAAGGGATAAACATAGGGGCTGCAGAAGGCTTATTGGCCCATACGAGGCATCTATCTAAACACAAAGATTAATCCAGTGTAATTGGCCTGTTATGTTGGACATTGTCTTCTGTGTTGGCATCGATATGTTCTTGTCTTGTCCTTACTCTCATGGTGGGTAGAGTAAATAGTTCCGTGATTTGGGTGTTCATGGTAGGTCGCTCTATTCTTATGTGAATTGCCTCAAGAATTTGTAATCTTCTTGAGTCTTGGGTTATGTCTATTATGCAAGTATTCTTGTTCAACATTTCTCTTGTTAGAGTAATGTCATGGGCTTGTCTCATGTGATTCCTAGGGGCACCAGATTGAAGATGGCATGTCAAACGCCTCGTCAGCTTGGTCGACGTCATACCTATGTACTTACATTGAAGGTTACATCCTTCGTGGGGGCAAGTGTACATGTATACAACGCTTGACTGCTGTAGAGGGTTCTCCGTCGGCTTCGGGCTGTTTTTGATAAGGAGTTCGGAAGTCTTCTTGGTTTTGTAGAATATTATCAGGTTTATGTTTTGGTTAGGAGTAGTGCTTTTTACTCCTTTACGGATTATTTCTTTCATTATTCTTTCCTCTTTTATATGTTCACTGTGCATGGTTGATTTGTAATATAATTTTATTGGGGGTGTTGTGGTTTCTGTTCTAGGTTCTGAATTATACCAACGGTCCAAGTGTCTTCTTATAGCAGCGTTTATTTCCGCGTCGCTATATCCGTTGTTCACCAATACCTGATACCCACCAATACCTAATGCCCATGACATTACTCTAACAAGAGAAATGTTGAACAAGAATACTTGCATAATAGACAAAGCCCAAGATTCAAGAAGATTACAAATATATATATATATGTATATATATATATATATATATATATATATATATATATATATATATATATATGTATATATATATATATATATATATATATATATATATATATATATATATATATATATATATATATATATATATATATATATATATATATATAGAGAGAGAGAGAGAGAGTGTTGTGGTGTCACTGGGCCGAGGGAACTGGCCGGTCAGGACTGGCCGGAACTGGCCGGTCAGGACTGGCCGGAACTGGCCGGTCAGAACTGGCCGGTCAGGACTGGCCGGTCAGAACTGGCCGGTCAGAACTGGCCGGTCAGAACTGGCCGGTCAGGTGAGGCCGGGTAATGAAAAACATTCATTTGGGAAGCGAGGCCCAAATTTAATATCGTAATTACCTGAGTAATCTAATTTGCGTCAGCGGGACAGATCCCTAGCGCAGAGTAGAGCAGTGAAGAGACGGGTCCCAGCATAGAGCAGTGAAGAGACGGGTCCCAGCATAGAGCAGTGAAGAGACGGGTCCCAGCATATAGCAGTGAAGAGACGGGTCCCAGCATAGAGCAGTGAAGAGACGGGTCCCAGCATAGAGCAGTGAAGAGACGGGTCCCAGCATAGAGCAGTGAAGGGGCGGGTCCCAGCATAGAGCAGTGAAGGGACGCGTCCCAGCATAGAGCAGTGAAGGGACGCGTCCCAGCATAGAGCAGTGAAGGGACGGGTCCCAGCATAGAGCAGTGAAGGGACGCGTCCGAGCATAGATCAGTGAAGGGACGGGTCCCAGCATAGAGCAGTGAAGAGACGGGTCCCAGCATAGAGCAGTGAAGGGACGAGTCCCAGCATAGAGCAGTGAAGGGACGCGTCCCAGCATAGAGCAGTGAAGGGACGGGTCCCAGCATAGAGCAGTGAAGGGACGGGTCCCAGCATAGAGCAGTGAAGGGACGGGTCCCAGCATAGAGCAGTGAAGGGACGGGTCCCAGCATAGAGCAGTGAAGAGACGGGTCCCAGCATAGAGCAGTGAAGGGACGGGTCCCAGCATAGAGCAGTGAAGGGACGGGTCCCAGCATAGAGCAGTGAAGAGACGGGTCCCAGCATAGAGCAGCGAAGGGACGGGTCCCAGCATAGAGCAGTGAAGGGACGCGTCCCAGCATAGAGCAGTGAAGAGACGGGTCCCAGCATAGAGCAGTGAATGGACGGGTCCCAGCATATAGCAATGAAGAGACGGGTCCCAGCATATAGCAGCGAAGGGACGGGTCCAAGCATATAGCAGTGAAGGGACGGGTCCCAGCATATAGCAGTGAAGGGACGGGTCCCAGCATATAGCAGCGAAGGGACGGGTCCCAGCATATAGCAGCGAAGGGACGGGTCCAAGCATAGAGCAGTGAAGAGACGGGTCCCAGCATAGAGCAGTGAAGGGACGGGTCCCAGCATATAGCAGTGAAGGGACGGGTCCCAGCATATAGCAGCGAAGGGACGGGTCCAAGCATAGAGCAGTGAAGAGACGGGTCCCAGCATAGAGCAGTGAAGGGACGGGTCCCAGCATAGAGCAGTGAAGGGACGGGTCCCAGCATAGAGCAGTGAAGGGACGGGTCCCAGCATAGAGCAGTGAAGGGACGGGTCCCAGCATATAGCAGTGAAGGGACGGGTCCCAGCATAGAGCAGTGAAGAGACGGGTCCCAGCATAGAGCAGTGAATGGACGGGTCCCAGCATAGAGCAGTGAAGAGACGGGTCCCAGCATAGAGCAGTGAAGGGACGGGTCCCAGCATATAGCAGTGAAGGGACGGGTCCCAGCATATAGCAGCGAAGGGACGGGTCCAAGCATAGAGCAGTGAAGAGACGGGTCCCAGCATAGAGCAGTGAAGGGACGGGTCCCAGCATAGAGCAGTGAATGGACGGGTCCCAGCATAGAGCAGTGAAGAGACGGGTCCCAGCATAGAGCAGTGAATGGACGGGTCCCAGCATAGAGCAGTGAAGGGACGGGTCCCAGCATAGAGCAGTGAAGGGACGGGTCCCAGCATAGAGCAGTGAAGGGACGCGTCCCAGCATATAGCAGTGAAGGGACGGGTCCCAGCATAGAGCAGTGAAGACATCACTGCTCAACATCTAATTAATTAGACGTTGAGAAGTAAGTCTGGTCCTCACCACACACTCAGACGTTAACAAAACACTCAGGAGAGTGTGAAAGACTTGATCTAAATTCCTGACATAAATTTCACAAATACACAAGTGTAGGTTTTATCCCATGGGAAAACATTACCATTACTACTACTAATAATAATACTAATAATGAACCAGAGAAGCGAGAATATTGTGCTGTGTGAGGATTAATGCCTCAATTACCCGCACCAGACCTGAACAGCTCTGACACACTCACCATCACCTCAATTACAACGGAATTAATCCCTTTTCCTAATCCCAAACTTTTTTCTATTCATTACAAAATATTTACTTGATAAGTAAAAATGTGCACCTTTCAAATCTGTTTTTATTTTGCATTTTTATTATTATTATTTTTAAAGCGTCGGAATTTGTGCTATTAATATATATATTCTGAATTGTATTAACATTGTATATTCTTAATTATACCACTAAATGTACCTGTAGAAATAAAATATTTTACGCTTGAAATTTTATTTTAAAGAAAAAAGCGTAATATATTTTACAAATTAGTTAGGAAATTATTGGTGGCACACACACATGTATATTATGTGTGTGTATATATATATATATATATATATATATATATATATATATATATATATATATATAAATATATATATATATATATATATATATAAATATATATATATATATATATATATATATATATATATATATATATATATTTATATGTATATATATATATATATATATATATATATATATATATATATATATATATATATATATATATATATATATATATATGTTTCATTGAATATGACCGCATATTCTGTATTTATTATTTTCTGGTTTAGGGCTTCTATCCCTCTAACTATTTTCTTAGCATCAGGGCTTAATTGAAATAGGAGTTCTCCAAAACTCATTTTCGTACTTTTAAGGTGAAGAAAAGAAGTGATTTACTATAGAGTGTATTACACTTATTTGTATAATTTGCACGACGTTTCGAACCTCCATGGTTCATTCTCAAGTGAACAGATCTTACAATACTAGTTGATTTTATACCCGCATTAGGTCAGGTGATAATACAATGAAGGTGAAAACATGGGGGGATACATAAGGGATAAACATAGGGGCTGCAGAAGGCTTATTGGCCCATACGAGGCATCTCCTATCTAAACACAAAGATTAATCCAGTGTAATTGGCCTGTTATGTTGGACATTGTCTTCCGTGTTGGCATCGATATGTTCTTGTCTTGTCCTTACTCTCATGGTGGGTAGAGTAAATAGTTCCGTGATTTGGGTGTTCATGGTAGGTCACTCTATTCTTATGTGAATTGCCTCAAGAATTTGTAATCTTCTTGAATCTTGGGTTTTGTCTATTATGCAAGTATTCTTGTTCAACATTTCTCTTGTTGTTGTTCTCTCTAACAAGAGAAATGTTGAACAAGAATACTTGCATAATAGACAAAACCCAAGATTCAAGAAGATTACAAATTCTTGAGGCAATTCACATAAGAATAGAGCGACCTACCATGAACACCCAAATCACGGAACTATTTACTCTACCCACCATGAGAGTAAGGACAAGACAAGAACATATTGATGCCAACACAGAAGACAATGTCCAACATAACAGGCCAATTACACTGGATTAATCTTTGTGTTTAGATAAATGCCTCGTATGGGCCAATAAGCCTTCTGCAGCCCCTATGTTTATCCCTTATGTATCCCCCCATGTTTTCACCTTCATTGTATTATCACCTGACCTAATGCCACGGAGGAAAAATGAAACAGGAAATTTCCTTAAGTACTTTCGTATATTAAATACATCTTCAGAAGGTCATTTTACAGATCGAGTGATGGGTATAAATAGGCAGGAGAGAGTGGTGAAGTAAGGTGAGGTACAATACTTGGACAACGCAGAAGGCCCATTGGCCCATCAGATGCACCCAATTAGCCCATCCGATGTAGCCCAATGGCCCATCTGATACAGCAGACATACAAGCATAATACATAGGTAATTATAACATAAAGAGGTAAATATATACAATAAATTAGTGAGACAAATGTTTTTCAATGATTCTACTTAAATCGCCCTTTAGCTGATCTATTAGAAATGGATCTAAGTTATATAGACCACTGCTAATATTCAAATTACTTTCTTTGGTGATCTGTATCAAAGCGGATTCAATTATGTTTCTGTTATAGGTGCTTTTACAATTTGTTATTGAAGACGCACTCTCCCAATCAATTTGGTGAGCTTTTTCTGACAAATGCACAAACAAAGCATTAGATAATTGGCCATGTCTTACAGAGTATTTATGTTGCGATATTCTACATTTTAAATCTTTAGATGTTTGCCCGACATAGAACTTATTACATTCCTTACAAGGTATTTTATAAATGACGCAATTATCACTACGAGGGCTGTTCCTTACTAATAGCTTACCAACAGTGTTTTCGTAGCTAAACATTACATCTATATTAAAAAGTTTCAAGGCCTTGACAATATTCTCAAACCCAGAGAAATATGGTAAACATAACACATTCTTTGGGCGAGTCCTTTCACTGCATACATTATTATAATATGTACGACGAGCTTTGTTACGACAAACTTCCAACCACTCTCTCCTGCCTATTTATACCCATCACTCGATCTGTAAAATGACCTTCTGAAGATGTATTTAATATACGAAAGTACTTAAGGAAATTTCCTGTTTCATTTTTCCTCCGTGGTCTGACATTGTCATATATATATATATATATATATATATATATATATATATATATATATATATATATATATATATATATATATATATATATATATATATATATATATATATATATATATATATATGTGTGTGTGTGTAATCAGGATGACTGTAAAAACTCATTAAAATTATCAGGCACTTAGCTCCTGAAAATAATTGACCATTCAGAGCCAAATTTAATTATTGCCAAGCGAAATTTGCATATTAAGCATTCAATGGACAAATCATAATTGACATTGACTATTTAAAGTTTAATCATGCCACAGTGGCGACCCAAGAAGTCGGCTCGGGTCCCTGTGGGTAACATGACCTTGTGTGGTCGACAGTGAGCCCTCAGGACCTTGTGTGGTCGACACTGAGCCCTGTGGACCTTGTGTGGTCGACACTGAGCCCTTAGGACCTTGTGTGGTCGACACTGAGCCCTGTGGACCTTGTGTGGTCGACACTGAGCCTTCAGGACCTTGTATGGTCGACACTGAGCCCTCAGGACCTTGTGTGGTCGACAGTGAGCCCTTAGGACCTTGTGTGGTCGACACTGAGCCTTCAGGACCTTGTGTGGTCGACACTGAGCCCTCAGGACCTTGTGTGGTCGACACTGAGCCCTCAGGACCTTGTGTGGTCGACACTGAGCCCTCAGGACCTTGTGTGGTCGACACTGAGCCCTCAGGACCTTGTGTGGTCGACACTGAGCCCTTGGGACCTTGTGTGGTCGACAATAATCCGTGATTTAAGAGAGCGTAATGACTGCGGGTGGGAAGAAACGGCCCTAAATATTACAATAATAAGAGAACAATTCCCGTGTTTAATTGGCCAACAACAAGGCCTGTGAATGCCCTCAGTGTCGCACAACCGTTACCTCAACGACCGGATGACGACGGATATTATTTTGCTTGTGAGCAGTTGGGTGTAGCGTGGTGGTTGTAAATTGTGGTTGTTCGTCCGGTTATGTCATCCGGACTCGGTTGGTGGACGAAGGGATTTTTATTTTTTTGTCGAGAATAGCGTGGCTGATTTTTTGTTGTTGGGGGGGGAAGATGTGTGTGTGTGTGTGTGTGTGTGTTTGTGTGTGTTTGTGTGTGTGTGTGTGTGTGTGTGTGTGTGTGTGTGTGTGTGTGTGTGTGTGTGTGTGTGTGTGTGTGTGTGTGTGTGTGTGTGTGTGTGTGTGTGTGTGTGTGTGTGTGTGTGTGTGTGTGTGTGTGTGTGTGTGTGTGTGTGTGTGTGTGTGTGTCTGTGTGTTTGTGTGTGTGTGTGTGTGTGTGTGTGTGTGTGTGTGTGTGTGTGTGTGTGTGTGTGTGTGTGTGTGTGTGTGTGTGTGTGTGTGTGTGTGTGTGTGTGTGTGTGTGTGTGTGTGTGTGTGTGTGTGTGTGTGTGTACTCACCTAATTGTACTCACCTAATTGTGCTTGCGGGGGTTGAGCTCTGGCTCTTTGGTCCCGCCTCTCAACCGTCAATCAACTGGTGTACAGATTCCTGAGCCTATTGGGCTCTATCATATTTACATTTGAAACTGTGTATGGAGTCAGCCTCCACCACATCACTTCCTAATGCATTCCATTTACTAACTACTCTGACACTGAAAAAGTTCTTTCTAACGTCTCTGTGGCTCATTTGGGTACTCAGCTGCCACCTGTGTCCCCTTGTTCGCGTCCCACCAGTGTTGAATAGTTCATCCTTATTTATCCGGTCGATTCCCCTGAGGATTTTGTAGGTTGTGATCATGTCCACCCTTACTCTTCTGTCTTCCAATGTCTTCCGTGTGTGAAGTTGTGTGTGTGTGTGTGTGTGTGTGTGTGTGTGTGTGTGTGTGTGTGTGTGTGTGTGTGTGTGTGTGTGTGTGTGTGTGTGTGTACGAAGACATACACAGAAAGGAAAATGGTCTTTAGATCATGTTATTAGCCTCAAGTAGTTTCCCATTCAATTAATATTTTCATGTAATTTTTGGTATTAATTACCCAGAAGACCCGGCCTGTACAGCACAGAAATTTCATACAGAATTACATACAAATGTATGAAATTACATATAGTATTGCTAACATTTAAAAATACTCACATTACTACATACATTTTGCATGAAATATATTGTGTACAAATGAATTTCATACAGTAACCTATCATTACACATAAACCTAATCACATCAGCAGCGTATGCTAATGGCCTAGGATATTGTTGAGGAACCTTGACGTCCACTATGTATCGTATCGCCTTCCGGAGCGGTGAATCCTGTTCCAGTGTGGAGCCATCGTCCAAAAAATCACAGAAGACCAATCGAAAAAGGATAATACTTTACTGTGAAAATAGTCCCAGCATAAAGAGGACTGAAATATAGGGAAATACGAGTGTGACCAACAAGAATACGGTAGATATTGTAGAGGACAAGGCTGGATAGAAGCCGTTTACCAAAAAAAATTTATAAATATAAATGTATATTTTATATGATAATGTATATATAATTTTTATGTAATGTATATTTCCAGGGACCACGAAGCAGTGGTTGCTGGTGTGGTTGACTGCTGATCCTATTGGTCTCCAGCAATGTTATCCACTGAGTAATTTTGGAAGTTAGCTGTAGCAAAGTACGTCGTGCATATTATAGTAATATATGCAGTGAGAAAATTCGCCCCAAAAATGTGTTATGTTTGGCATATTTTTTCTGGGTTCGAAAATATTTGTCAAGGCCTTGAGACTTTTTGATATGTATTGTTTAATTACAAAAAATACTGTTGGAAAACTATTAGTTAGAAACAGTCGTGATAATTGTGTCATTTACAAAATACCTTGTATAAAGACTGTAATAGGTTCTATGTAGGTCAAACTTCTAAAAATTTGAAATTTAGAATTTCGCAACATAAATACTCTGTAAGACATGAATCATTGTCTAATGCTTTGTTGCTAATGCTCCATTCATTTGTCAGAAAGTTCTCACCAAGTTGAATGGGAGACAGGCTTCTTCAATAACAAATTGAAAAATAAATCATTTTCAACAGAAACATTACTGAATCTGCCTTAATACAGATTACAAAATCATGCAATTTGAACATTAGTAGTAGTCTGTATAATTTAAATCCATATATATATATATATATATATATATATATATATATATATATATATATATATATATATATATATATATATATATATATATATATATATATATATATATATGTATGTCGTACCTAGTAGCCAGAACGCACTTCTCAGACTACTATGCAAGGCCCGATTTGCCTAATAAGCCAAGTTTTCCTGAATTAATATATTTTCTTTATTTTTTTCTTATGAAATGATAAAGCTACCCATTTCATTATGTATGAGGTCAATTTTTATTTATTGGAGTTAAAATTAACAAAGATATATGACCGAACCTAACCAACCCTACCTAACCTAACCTAACCTATCTTTATAGGTTAGGTTAGGTTAGGTAGCCGAAAAAGTTAGGTTAGGTTAGGTTAGGTAGGTTAGGTAGCCGAAAAACAATTATTTCATAAATACTTGGCTTATTAGGCAAATCGGGCGTTGCATAGTAGGCTCAGAAGTGCGTTCTGGCTACTAGGTACGACATATATATATATATATATATATATAGAGAGA
>NC_091157.1:17545461-17565461 GCF_040958095.1 Procambarus clarkii
AGTGTATTAAAATGATGGTGAACTTCAGCCTGATGAATAACCACTTCAGTCATCCTAGACATAGTGCTCTCTCTCTCTTTCTCTCTATCTCCTCTATAGTTATTACCAGATCTAGAGATGTTCTTTGCACATACAAAGCTAATGTGCCAACCGCCTGTCACTCAATTGTGAGCCTTCCTGTACTTTTCCCTTGCTCTCTCTTTCACCTCCTTCTCTCTCTCCCACTTCTTCTGTCCCATCTATCCAAAACAACCTGATATATATATACCACTTTCCACCTCCTTTATTGATCAATTCTTTCCCCTCAATACGTCCGGTATTTCTCATCGTAAACGCAAAGGGACCGTTCCTATTGGTCGAGCGACTCGTTGTTGGTTAAGAATGCTACCACCGACGAATTGCCCAAATTACGTTCTCCTACCGCAGGCCTACAAACGCTAGTGACCCACCGAATGCCCCAACCACGTTCCCCGCAGGACTACCACCCATTCTCTCAGGGCTACCAACATGTGTTTGTAAACATTGAAGGCTCAGTACCCACCTGCCAGCCAGCGCCTCAGGCAGTTCTTCTCTTACTGTCAATTCACTTGCCTAATATTTATGAAATAGTTATGCATTTACACTCCGTCATAGTGTATAATGATGTACACAGCATATATGCACTCCGTCATAGTGTATAATGATGTACACAGCATATATGCACTCCGTCATAGTGTATAATGATGTACACAGCATATATGCACTCCGTCATAGAGTATAGTGATGTACACAGCATATATGCACTCCGTCATAGTGTATAATGATGTACACAGCATATATGCACTCCGTCATAGAGTATAATGATGTACACAGCATATATGCACTCCGTCATAGTGTATTGTGATGTACACAGCATATATGCACTCCATCATAGACAATGCCACACTCGTCCCCCATGTATCTACTCTCGAAGCGATGTGAAAAACGGCTTGAAAGCATACAAAATGAAGCCATGTGAATCATTCATAATGTTCCAAAAAACCTACACTAGAATTAGATATAATGGCTTTCAAAACGGAAATTAAGAAAAGGCACACATTGAGATCTATGCATCTTCACCGCAAGCAGCACTACCATTGTTATAGCATTAACATTCATTAAAACAAACAGTGAAGGCGCAGTGATCTCCATCGATTCAAAAGCTGCACTACAAAGCCATAAAATAAAACAGGCAGAAAACCTTGCGATATTATCACTGAAATCAAAAAGAGAGTTGTGAAAACACGAACCATTCATGGAAGTGTGATCAAGGTACTGTGGAGTCCTTCGTACGAGTGAATCTGTGGAAATGAACGAGCAGATGTGCTGGCTGCTGAAGGCGTTGAAGGAGACCATATTGCGAACTTCACTCCCAAGACTCTTCTTCAAGTTGGAGGTATTATCAGGCAACATCACCGTGACAAGGTACCTGAGGAAAGTAAGATAGAAGAACTTATCAGTCAATCTCTACGCTGGTACAATGTGGCTGCAGCTGCTTATTCTAATCATTATGAACGAAAAGGAGGTGGTCGAGAGAGAATCAATAATAGAAACAATTCCTCTTGAATGCAACTACCAATCAATATTCGGGATGGAAACAATTGAGCAACGGAACTGGAAAATCTGTGGAGAGAGTGACGGACACCGCCTTGACCACTACCTGAAAGATTGTACTAATCTAAGAGACTTTAGAAATATGTATAACATAATAAACCCAACATTGAGTGAGTTAAAAAACACTATTTATCAACTATAGATACTGTTGTTAAAATATTCCCCCCATTTTGCACCCGCAAGCAAATGCATTTTTTTGGGACGCTGTAAATGTTAATATTCTTGCCTGATAAACTGTTCACTTGAGACAGTTAAGCAAGTCCCAGCTGTGTCTGGGTACAAGTGACAGGATGAACAACCCAGCGGGTTTTCTTCCTATTGGGGAGTGTTGTACATGCTGCTATGGCGAAGTGTCCACTTACAGGATGAGTGGCGATGCCCATTAAACTGGTGCCCAAACACTTGGGCTGGACGGTAAAGCGACGGTCTCGCTTCATACAGGTCGACGTTCATTCCCCGACCGTCCAAGTGGTTGGGCACCATTCCCCCCCCCCCCGTCCCATCCCCAATCCTTATCCTGACCCCTTCCCAGTGCTATATTGTCGTAATAGCTTGGCGCTTTTTCCTGATAGTTCTCTTCCGCATTAAACTCGCCTTTCAGGACAAAAATAAAAATTATTTGGTCAGGTCTGTGTCCGCAGATAATGGAAATTCACTGACAAATTTATGAAACTCGAAACAATGAAATAAATTGGCGAAGTAAAAATCCCGGGAAGACCTGGGTAAATACTGGTTTCAAAACAGAGTTGTTGATTTATGGAACATATTACTGGATAATATAATAGACTGGAGTGTTTCAAGCGCAGGCTAGACATATATATGTATGAGTTTGGGTCGATATACATAGGAGCTGCCTCACGTGGGCCAGTGTGCCTTCTGCTGTGTTATTTGTGCTCCTATGTTTGATGAACTGGTAACCTAATCACACCACAGGAGGGGTGTGGGGTCCAGCTACAGCCCACAAGGTGAGTGTGGGATCCACCACAGCCCACAGGATGGGTGTGGGGTCCACCACAGCCCTCAGGATGAGTGTGGGGTCCCCCACAGCCCACAGGAAGGGTGTGGGGATCAACCACAGCCCACAGGATGGGTGTGGGGGTCCACCACAGCCCACAGGATGGGTGTGGAGGTCCACCACAGCCCACAGGATTGGTGTGGGGTCCACCACAGCCCACAGGATGGGTGTGGGGTCCACCACAGCCCACAGGATGGGTGTGGGGTCCACCACAGCCCACAGGATGGGTATGGGGTCCACCACAGCCCACAGGATAAGTATGGGGTCCACCATAACAAATGTAACTATTGTGCCTAACCAGGAACGTATAAACCCAAGCAACCCACCTAACCTATCGAAGCTGTTGTGTGGAAAGCGTCAGTAATGTTAGTATTGATGGCGTGAACTCTGGCACGGAGTTAATTCATGTGACAATTAATTTTGCTGAATCAACTATGTTGACTATTGGGGGAGTGGGAGGGGGGGGGAGGAGGTATATTTCACCACACTCAACACATGTTTGTAAACATTGTCCCTCCAGGCCTGCCAACCCTGCCGTTCCTCTCCTCACATCTGATTATAAACATGCTCTCTCTCTCTCTCTCTCTCTCTCTCTCTCTCTCTCTCTCTCTCTCTCTCTCTCTCTCTCTCTCTCTCTCTCTCTCTCTCTCTCTCTCTCTCTCTCTCTCTCTGTCTCTCTCTCTCTCTCTCTCTCTCTCTCTCTCTCTCTCTCTCTCTCTCTCTCTCTCTCTCTCTCTCTCTCTCTCTCTCTCTCTCTCTCTCTCTCTCTCTCTCTCTCTCTCTCTCTCTCTCTCTCTCTCTCTCTCTCTCTCTCTCTCTCTCTCTCTCTCTCTCTCTCTCTCTCTCTCTCTCTCTCTCTCTCTCTCTCTCTCTCTCTCTCTTCTTTCTCTCTCTCTCTCTCTCTCATATATGAATATAGCAACTAACATTCAGGTAAGTTGGTATAAACGCCGGAGAAGAGTTGGTGGTGATCTTGTATTAAAGTCAACAGAGTAACAACCCCCCCCCCCCTAGCGTAGGTGGTGGTGATGGTGGTGGTGGTGGTGATGGTGGTGGTGATGGTGGTAGTACTGGTGCAGCTAGAACTGTCAAAGCAGGTGATGGGATGGTGCCATGAGGCGTGATGTATAACGACCTCGGGGAGATATTACAGTGTTTCAAGGTCTGATACTGTCAAGTGTTTAATCAAATGTGCATTCACACAGATATGTTTATACACATTTCATAATACATATATTTATATGCGTATATTTATACAGACAACACTGCGAGATTTTCAATACCCAACCACTTGGAATGGTCGGTACCAGTGACGGTCTGGCTTCTTGCATGGGTCGGCGTTCGATGCCCCAGCGATAGTTCAAGTGATTGTACAGTATACCTTAACTCCGTCCGACTATCCTAACTCTTATCCTGTCTCCATAACCCAACACTTAATCTATCCTAATATCCCACATCCTTCTCCTAAGATTCCTTCCCAAATGGTCATACTGACAACACTGCTTCCTGGTAATTACTTTACCTTCAAGAGTCAACATTTCAGGAAGAAACATACAAACAGACTCGGATTAAAATCTGGGGAAAGTACAGGAGAAGTCGGTCCAATATTACAGTTCACAAGCGTCAACTTGGTCCTTTTAAACGAGCCGGTGGGAGGCCAACAACAGCAAGAGACGCAGCAGTTTTAGAAGTAACAGCACCAACAACAGCAGCCGCAGCAACAATAACAGCAACAGCAGAAGAAACAACAACAACAACACTGGCAATAACACAACACATAGATAAGAGACCTAGAGAGGAAAGCCACAATAGGACAACATTACCTCTCGGATATTCCTTCCTTCCTTCCTTCCTTCCTTCCTTCCTTCCTTCCTTCCTTCCTTCCTTCCTTCCTTCCTTCCTTCCTTCTTTCCTTCCTTCTTCCTCCTTCCCACTCTCCCTGTTTGACATCCTCTCTCTTTCCCTCCCACCCTCCCTCTCTCCCTCCAAAACGGAAAGGAAATATTGATACAATATACTGGAGGGATAGCGATCACACCCAACAGGTATTCTGGTGTCGATATTATGATGCAGGAGAGGTGTGTGTGTGTGTGTGTGTGTGTGTGTGTGTGTGTGTGTGTGTGTGTGTGTGTGTGTGTGTGTGTGTGTGTGTGTGTACTCACCTATTTGTGCTTGCAGGATCGAGCATTGACTCTTGGATCCCGCCTTTCCAGCTATCGGTTGTTTACAGCAATGACTCCTGTCCCATTTCCCTATCATACCTAGTTTTAAAAGTATGAATAGTATTTGCTTCCACAACCTGTTCCCCAAGTGCATTCCATTTTTCCACTACTCTCACGCTAAAAGAAAACTTCCTAACATCTCTGTGACTCATCTGAGTTTCCAGTTTCCACCCATGTCCCCTCGTTCTGTTATTATTACGTGTGAACATTTCATCTATTTCCACTTTGTCAATTCCCCTGAGTATTTTATATGTCTCTATCATATCTCCTCTCTCCCTTCTTTTCTCTAGTGTCGTAAGGTTCAGTTCCTTCAGCCGCTCTTCATATCCCATCCCTCGTAACTCTGGGACAAGCCTCGTCGCAAACCTCTGAACCTTCTCCAGTTTCTTTATGTGTTTCTTCAGGTGGGGGCTCCATGATGGCGCGGCATACTCTACGACGGGTCTCACGTAGGCAGTGTAAAGCGCCCTAAAAGCCTCCTCATTTAGGTATCTGAATGAAGTTCTAATTTTCGCCAGTGTAGAGTACGCTGCTGTCGTTATCCTATTTATATGTGCCTCAGGAGTTAGATTAGGTGTCACATCCACTCCCAGGTCTCTTTCTCGAATCGTTACAGGTAGGCTGTTCCCCTTCATTGTGTACTGTCCCTTTGGTCTCCTGTCACCTGATCCCATTTCCATAACTTTACATTTACTGGTGTTAAACTCCAGTAGCCATTTCCCTGACCATCTCTCCAGCCTGTTTAAGTCCTCTTGGAGGATCCTACAATCCTCGTCTGTCACAACTCTTCTCATTAATTTTGCGTCATCCGCAAACATCGACATGTATGATTCCACTCCTGTAAACATATCATTTACGTAAATTAGAAAGAGGATTGGTCCCAGCACCGATCCTTGAGGTACTCCACTTGTTACTGTTCGCCAGTCCGACTTCTCGCCCCTTACCATTACCCTCTGGCTCCTTCCTGTTAGGTAGTTCTTCACCTATACTAGGGCCTTTCCGCTTACTCCTGCCTGCCTCTCAAGTTTGTATAGCAGTCTTATGTGCAGTACCGTATCAAAGGCCTTTTGGCAGTCAAGAAATATGCAGTCTGCCCAGCCTTCTCTGTCCTGCCTTATCCTTGTTACTTTATCATAGAATTCTAAAAGGTTTGTTAGGCATGATTTCCCTGTCCAGAACCCATGTTGGTGCTTGTTTACAAACCCAATGCTCTCCAGGTGCTCAACAAGTCTTAGCCTAATTATTCTTTCAAGTATTTTGCAGGGGATGCTTGTCAGTGATACGGGTCTGTAGTTAAGTGCCTCCTCCCTATCACCTTTCTTGAAAATCGGTACGACATTTGCCTCCTTCCAGCAACGGGGCAATTCTCCCGACATAAGTGACTCATTAAAGATCATTGCCAGAGGCACGCTGAGAGCCTGCGCTGCCTCTTTAAGTATCCACGGTGATACTTTGTCTGGTCCAACTGCTTTACTGGCATCCAGTGTTGTCAACTGTTTCATTACATCCTCTGCTGTCACCTCTATATCTGATAGTCTTTCATCTTGGGTAACCTCTTCTAACAATGGGAGCTGCTCAGGCTCGGTTGTGAACACTCCATGGAATTTTGCATTTAGTACCTCGCAGATTTCCTTGTCGCTTTCTGTATATGCCCCTTCTGTTTTCCTCAGTCTTGTCACTTGGTCATTTACCGACATCTTCCTTCTTATATGGCTATGTAGTAATTTAGGTTGCTTTTTCGCTTTGACTGCAATATCATTCTCATAATTTCTTTCCGACACTCGTCTTATGTTAATGTAATCATTCCTAGCTCTGTTACATCTAATCCTGTTGTCCTCTGTCCTTTGTCTTCTGTACTTCCTCCACTCCCTCCTGCTTCTCACCTTTGCTTCCTGACACTGTCTATTAAACCATGGGTTATTATATTCCCTCCTGCTTTTTTCCTTTATTGTTGGAATAAATCTCTCTTCAGCCTCCTTGCATTTCAATATGACTTGGTTCATCATACCTTGCACTGTTTTTCCTCTAAGTTCTTCCTCCCACTGCACTTCTCCCAGGTAGTCCCTTATCCTTCTGTAGTCCCCTTTTCTGTAATCAAGTCTCCTTTCCCGGACCTCTTGTCCTTTGGTCACAATTTTGAGCTCCATCATGTAGTCAAAGACTAGGACACAATGGTCACTAGCTCCTAGTGGTATTTCATGTTCCAACTGCTCGATGTCTTCTACATTCTGGGTGAAAATGAGATCTAATAGGCTGGGCGTATCCCCTCCTCTTTCCCTAGTATCTTCTTTCACATGCTGTGTTAGGAAATTCCTGTCAATAACGTCTACCAGCTTCGCTCCCCAGGTCTCCTCCCCGCCATGGGGATTCCTCGTTTCCCAATCTATCTCTCCGTGATTTAGGTCCCCCATGACCAGCAGCTTCGCTCTCATTCTATGCGCTAAAGTTGCTGCCCTCTGCAGTTCATCTATACATGTCTTGTTGCTGTCCTCGTACTCCTGCCTGGGCCTTCTACTGTTTGGTGGGGGATTGTAGAGTATCAAGATTACAATCTTCTTCCCATCCACTGTCAGAGTTCCATGTATGAAGCTCGTGCTTTCATTGGTACCCGGATTTTCCAGCTCATCAAACTTGTGTGTGTGTGTGTGTGTGTGTGTGTGTGTGTGTGTGTGTGTGTGTGTGTGTGTGTGTGTGTGTGTGTGTGTGTGTGTGTGTGTGTGTGTGTGTGTGTGTGTGTGTGTGTGTGTGTGTGATGACAGCGAATATATATATATATATATATATATATATATATATATATATATATATATATATATATATATATATATATATATATATATATTGTAACAAAGTTCAAATAAAGTAAATATATATGTGTACATACAAAAGAATGGGGGTGGTAGGAGAAGATAATATTAGTGTTCAGTGAGAAACCACAATGTCTCCTCTGAATACTTTTTATTTTCTTCTCCGAGGCTATGGGTCCCCACATTGGCACCAGAGGTGGTACCCTCACAAACTTTATATATATATATATATATATATATATATATATATATATATATATATATATATATATATATATATATATATATATATATATATATATATATGTCGTACCTAGTAGCCAGAAGGCACTTCTCAGCCTACTATGCAAGGCCCGATTTGCCTTTACACACACACACACACACACACACACACACACACACACACACACACACACACACACACACACACACACACACACACACACACACACACACACAGGGAAATACTAAAATATAGTATTATAGTATATTAAACTATAATATAGGGGGTAAATACTAAAAAAAATAACACTGAAGTAATGACTGCAGTGATGGAGGTGGCCATGAAAGCAGCCACCTCACAGGAGGCGGCACGCTCCACTAGCCAACTGCTGGAAAGGAACAGACCAGTGGTTCCTGTGGGTATTAAAGAACAGGAAGGCTCCAATAGGACAGAGTGGAATGACAAGGACAAAGCAGCAGTGAATGAAGTACTAAAGGCACTAGACATGGAAGGGGCTGAGCATAGCATTGAGAAGGTTTTCAGGCAAGGCTGGTACAACAAAGACCGAGACCGAATGATAAAGATAGTGTTTGCAAACAAGAGCACAAAGGAGAAGATCCTATCAAGGAAGAGCTCCCTGAAAAATGTGGGAAAATTAAAAAATGTATTCCTCCAGAGAGACATGACAAGGGAGGAGAGAGCCGTGGCGGCAGAAGCAAGGAAGAGGCGCAGGGCGAGAGGGGAAAACCAGGAAGTCACAGCTCCCAACACAACACCCCCAGAGGCGAGGGGGGAACCCACAACCAGCTACCCAGTAACACCAGAAGGGAGGACAACCCCGCCTCCCTCCTCTGCATAGAAAACCCCCCTACCCCAAACCCTCCCTGCCCCCACTCAAATATTCAGCCAAATCTCCCTCCCCCCACACCCAAATCCCCACCCTTCTACCCCTCCCCTCCTCCCGAGTCCTCCCTCCCCCCCTTTCCTTCCCGTCCTCCCTCCCCTTTCACCCCATACCCTCCCTGTCCCTCCCCCTTCACTGGACCCCCCGCCCCTTATCCCAGTATCCTCTGAGACACTGTTATCCACCTCACTGGTTCTCACACCCATGGAACAGCCTCCCCCATCAGCAGAACACTCACCAAGGAGGCGATTTGAGAAGGGACAGAAGAAAGTGAGCCTCAAAGCGATGTACACTAACATAGATGGAATTACAAATAAAGCAAATGAGCTTGGAGAACGGGTACTAGAGGAAAACCCAGACATAATAGCCCTCACAGAAACAAAGATCACGATAACGATAACAGACGCAGTGTTCCCACAGGACTATTATGTTATGAGGAAAGAGAGGGAAGGAAGAGGTGGGGGTGGTGTAGCTCTGCTGGTAAGAAAAGGCTGGAATTTTGAGGAGATGGATATTCAGGGCTGTGAAGGTTTCAGTGACTACATAGCAGGTACTGTAACAAATGGAGGGGAAAAAATTATAGTCGTAGTCATATATAATCCACCACCAAATGACAGAAGACCTAGACAGGAATATGATAGAAACAACATGGCCACCATTAACATAATAGAAAGAGCAGCTTCTGTTGCTAGCAGGAATGGATCTGGACTACTAATTATGGGAGACTTCAACCATGGGAAGATAGATTGGAAGAAGAGAGACCCGCATGGAGGACCAGAAACATGGAGAGCTAAGCTGCTGGACGTGGCAACAAGAAACTTTCTAAGCCAGCATATCAAAGAACCAACAAGAATGAGAGGAGAAGATGAACCAGTAATGCTTGATTTGATATTTACCCTAAATGAGTGGGATATAAGGGAAGTTAAGATGGAAGCGCCCTTGGGAATGAGTGACCACAGTGTATTGAACTTTGAGTACCTGGTAGAGCTAGGACTTATCTCCCCCAAAAAAGAACTAGGAATCAAAAGGCTGGCATACCGAAAGGGGAATTATGAACAGATGAGAAGTTTCCTAAGTGAAATACCTTGGGACACAGACCTCAGAGACAAGTCTGTACAGAGTATTATGGGCTATGTTACCCAAAAGTGTCAGGAGGCAGTAAACAGGTTCATCCCGGACCAAAGGGAAAAATCCGAGAAGCAACAGAAGAATCCATGGTAAAATAGGGCATGTATGGAAGCGAAGAAACTGAACAAAAGGGCGTGGAGGAACTTCCGGAATAACAGAACACTAGAAAGCAGAGAGAGATACCAGAGAACCAGAAATAAGTACGTCAGGGTGAGAAGAGAAGCAGAGAAAAGTTTTGAAAATGATATAGCAAACAAAGCCAAGACCGAACCAAAGCTACTCCACAGTCACATCAGAAGGAAAACAACAGTGAAAGAACAGGTATTGAAACTTCGAACAGGCGAGGACAGGTATACAGAGAATGACAGAGAGGTGTGTGAAGAACTCAACAAGAGGTTCCAGGAGGTCTTCACAATAGAACAACGTGAGGTCACTGTGCTAGGAGAAAGGGAGGTAAACCAGGCGGCCTTGGAAGAGTTCGAAATTACGAGAGACGAGGTCAAGAGACACCTGCTGGATCTGGGTGTTAGAAAGGCTGTTGGTCCAGATGGGATCTCACCATGGGTACTGAAAGAGTGTGCAGAGGCACTTTGCTTGCCACTCTCCATAGTGTATAGTAAGTCACTGGAGATGGGAGACCTACCAGAAATATGGAAGACGGCAAATGTGGTCCCAATATACAAAAACGGCGACAGGCAAGAGGCACTGAACTACAGGCCAGTGTCCTTGACTTGTATACCATGCAAGGTGATGGAGAAGATCGTGAGAAAAAACCTGGTAACACATCTGGAGAGAAGGGACTTCGTGACAAATCGCCAACATGGGTTCAGGGAGGGTAATTCTTGCCTTACAGGCTTGATAGAATTCTACGATCAGGTGACAAAGATTAAGCAAGAAAGAGAGGGCTGGGCGGACTGCATTTTCTTGGATTGTCGGAAAGCCTTTGACACAGTACCGCATAAGAGGCTGGTACATAAGTTGGAGAGACAGGCAGGTGTAGCTGGTAAGGTGCTCCAGTGGATAAGGGAGTATCTAAGCAATAGGAAGCAGAGAGTTACGGTGAGGGGTGAGACCTCCGATTGGCGTGAAGTCACCAGTGGAGTCCCACAGGGCTCTGTACTCGGTCCTATCTTGTTTCTGATATATGTAAATGATCTCCCGGAGGGTATCGATTCATTTCTCTCAATGTTTGCGGACGATGCTAAAATTATGAGAAGGATTAAAACAGAAGAGGACTGTTTGAGGCTTCAAGAAGACCTAGACAAGCTGAAGGAATGGTCGAACAAATGGTTGTTAGAGTTTAACCCAACCAAATGTAATGTAATGAAGATAGGTGTAGGGAGCAGGAGGCCAGATACAAGGTATCATCTGGGAGAGGAAATTCTTCAGGAGTCAGAGAAGGAAAAAGACTTGGGGGTTGATATCACACCAGACCTGTCTCCTGCAGCACATAAGCGGATAACATCAGCGGCATATGCCAGGCTAGCCAACATACGAACGGCATTCAGAAACTTGTGTAAAGAATCATTCAGAACTTTGTATACCACATATGTCAGGCCAATTCTGGAGTATGCAGCCCCAGCATGGAGTCCATATCTAGTCAAGGATAAGACTAAACTGGAAAAGGTTCAAAGGTTTGCCACCAGACTAGTACCCGAGCTGAGAGGTATGAGCTACGAGGAGAGACTACGGGAATTAAACCTCACTTCGCTGGAAGACAAAAGAGTTAGGGGGGACATGATCACCACATTCAAGATTCTGAAGGGAATCGACAGGGTTGATAAAGACAGGCTATTTAACACAAGGGGAACACGCACAAGGGGACACAGGTAGAAACTGAGCGCCCAAATGAGCCACAGAAATATTAGAAAGAACTTTTTTAGTGTCAGAGTGGTTGACAAATGGAATGCATTAGGGAGTGATGTGGTGGAGGCTTACTCCATACACAGTTTCAAGTGTAGATATGATAGAGCCCGATAGGCTCAGGAATCTGTACACCTGTTGATTGACGGTTGAGAGGCGGGGCCAAAGAGCCAGAGCTCAACCCCCGCAAGCACAACTAGGTGAGTACACACACGGCGCCGGCAAGAAACGATAGACAGAGCTTCTTTCACCCTGATGCCCCTGTTACCTAGCAGTAAAGCAGGTTACCTTGAGGTTATCTTGAGATAATTTCGGGGATTTTTAGTGTCCCCGCGGCCCGGTCCACGACCAGGCCTCCACTCCCAGGAAGCAGCCCGTGACAGCTGACTAACACCCAGGTACCTATTTACTGCTAGGTAACAGGGGCATAGGGTGAAAGAAACTCTGCCCATTCTTTCTCACCGGCGCCTGGGATCGAACCCAGGACTACAGGATCACAGTCCAGCGTGCTGTCCGCTCGGCCGACCGGCTCCCAAGGTACCTGGGAGTACCTGGGCTCCCAAGGTACCTGGGAGTTAATCAGCTGTCACGGGCTGCTTCCTGGTGTGTGTGTGTTTGTGTGGTGTAGGGGGGGGGGGTGGAAATAGTAGTTAGTAACAGTTGATTGATAGTTGAGAGGCGGGCCGAAAGAGCAGAGCTCAACCCCCGCCAAGCCAACTAGGTGAATACACATGTGCGCGCGCGCGCGTGTGTGTGTGCGTGTGTGTGTGTGTGTGTGTGTGTGTGTGTGTGTGTGTGTGTGTGTGTGTGTGTGTGTGTGTGTGTGTGTGTGTGTGTGTGTGTGTGTACATCCGCCAGGGGAGCAGCCGTCACGTATAAGGTGTAGACAAGGCAGAAGACAAGAGAAAGCGAGAGATATCAGCAGTAGGAGGGTGAGCGCCTCAGAGATAACCTTCGGATTCTCTCATCTTTCCCTCCACCCCCCTTCCAGCCCTCCTCCCCACCCACCCCACCGTATCAAGGGGTGCCACCATCATTCCCTCATTAACCCCCTCCCATTAATTAACGTCCCCCCCCCTCCCTTGCCCATTAGCTGCTAGTCCCACGCAGCGTTTTAGTGTGAGCAGAAACAGCCACAATCCTGAGATCTGTCGAAGGCGGGAATCCTGTACGTCTTACTGGGGGGTTTCCAGGGGATTACCAGGGGATTTGTCGAGACCCGGAGTGGTATCCTAACCCTGCTCTTCCCCCTTGGGATTAAGCATCTCCCCTCTCTCTCTCTCTCTCTCTCTCTCTCTCTCTCTCTCTCTCTCTCTCTCTCTCTCTCTCTCTCTCTCTCTCTCTCTCTCTCTCTCTCTCTCTCTCTCTCTCTCTCTCTCTCTCTCTCTCTCTCTCTCTCTCTCTCTCTCTCTCTCAATCCCTCCCTCTCCCCCCCCTCTCACCCCTTTCTCCAGGAACCAGAAGCATCGCCCGATTTGTGATGTTTGGTTATTTTGGCGGGAAAGGTGGGTTCACCTGGAGGGTTCACCTGGTAGGTTCACCTGGAGGGTTCACCTGGTGGGTTCACCTGGAGGGTTCACCTGGTGGGTTCACCTGGTGGGTTCACCTGGAGGGTTCACCTGGTAGGTTCACCTGGAGGGTTCACCTGGAGGGTTCACCAGGTGGGTTCACCTGGTGGGTTCACCTGGAGGGTTCACCTGGTGGGTTCACCTGGAGGGTTCACCAGGTGGGTTCACCTGGTGGGTTCACCTGGTGGGTTCACCTGGAGGGTTCACCAGGTGGGTTCACCTGGAGGGTTCACCAGGTGGGTTCACCTGGTGGGTTCACCTGGTGGGTTCACCTGGAGGGTTCACCTGGTGGGTTCACCTGGTGGGTTCACCTGGAGGGTTCACCTGGAGGGTTCACCTGGTAGGTTCACCTGGTGGGTTCACCTGGTGGGTTCACCTGGAGAGTTCACCAGGTGGGTTCACCTGGAGGGTTCACCAGGTGGGTTCACCTGGGGGGTTCACCTGGTGGGTTCACCTGGAGGGTTCACCTGGTGGGTTCACCTGGTGGGTTCACCTGGAGGGTTCACCTGGAGGGTTCACCTGGAGGGTTCACCTGGTGGGTTCACCTGGAGGGTTCACCAGGTGGGTTCACCTGGAGGGTTCACCAGGTGGGTTCACCTGGAGGGTTCACCTGGTGGGTTCACCTGGAGGGTTCACCTGGTAGGTTCACCTGGAGGGTTCACCTGGAGGGTTCACCTGGAGGGTTCACCTGGTGGGTTCACCTGGAGGGTTCACCTGGTGGGTTCACCTGGAGGGTTCACCAGGTGGGTTCACCTGGAGGGTTCACCAGGTGGGTTCACCTGGTGGGTTCACCTGGTGGGTTCACCTGGAGGGTTCACCAGGTGGGTTCACCTGGAGGGTTCACCAGGTGGGTTCACCTGGTGGGTTCACCTGGTGGGTTCACCTGGAGGGTTCACCTGGTGGGTTCACCTGGTGGGTTCACCTGGAGGGTTCACCTGGAGGGTTCACCTGGTAGGTTCACCTGGTGGGTTCACCTGGTGGGTTCACCTGGAGGGTTCACCAGGTGGGTTCACCTGGAGGGTTCACCAGGTGGGTTCACCTGGTGGGTTCACCTGGTGGGTTCACCTGGAGGGTTCACCTGGTGGGTTCACCTGGTGGGTTCACCTGGAGGGTTCACCTGGAGGGTTCACCTGGTGGGTTCACCTGGAGGGTTCACCAGGTGGGTTCACCTGGAGGGTTCACCAGGTGGGTTCACCTGGAGGGTTCACCTGGTGGGTTCACCTGGAGGGTTCACCTGGTAGGTTCACCTGGAGGGTTCACCTGGAGGGTTCACCTGGAGGGTTCACCTGGTGGGTTCACCTGGAGGGTTCACCTGATGGGTTCACCTGGAGGGTTCACCAGGTGGGTTCACCTGGAGGGTTCACCTGGTGGGTTCACCTGGAGGGTTCACCTGGTAGGTTCACCTGGAGGGTTCACCAGGTGGGTTCACCTGGAGGGTTCACCTGGTGGGTTCACCTGGAGGGTTCACCAGGTGGGTTCACCTGGAAGGTTCACCTGGTGGGTTCACCTGGAGGGTTCACCTGGTGGGTTCACCTGGAGGGTTCACCTGGTAGGTTCACCTGGAGGGTTCACCAGGTGGGTTCACCTGGAGGGTTCACCTGGTGGGTTCACCTGGAGGGTTCACCTGGTAGGTTCACCTGGAGGGTTCACCAGGTGGGTTCACCTGGAGGGTTCACCTGGTGGGTTCACCTGGAGGGTTCACCAGGTGGGTTCACCTGGAGGGTTCACCTGGTGGGTTCACCTGGAGGGTTCACCTGGTGGATTCACCTGGAGGGTTCACCAGGTGGGTTCACTTGGAGGGTTCACCTGGTGGGTTCACCTGGAGGGTTCACCTGGTGGGTTCACCTGGTGGGTTCACCTGGAGGGTTCATTTGGAAGGTTTACCTGGAGGGTTCACCTGGTGGGTTCACCTAGAGGGTTCACCTGGAGGGTTCACCTGGTGGGTTCACCTGGAGGGTTCACCTGGAGGGTTCACCTGGAGGGTTCACCTGGTGGGTTCACCTGGAGGGTTCACCTGGAGGGTTCACCTGGAGGGTTCACCTGGTGGGTTCACCTGGAGGGTTAACCTGGAGGGTTCACCTGGAGGGTTCACCAGGTGGGTTCACCTGGTGGGTTCACCTGGAGGGTTCATTTGGAGGGTTTACCTGGAGGGTTCACCTGGTGGGTTCACCTGGTGGGTTCACCTGGAGGGTTCATTTGGAGGGTTTACCTGGAGGGTTCACCTGGTGGGTTCACCTGGTGGGTTCACCTGGAGGGTTCATTTGGAGGGTTTACCTGGAGGGTTCACCTGGCGGGTTTACCTGGAGGGTTCACCTGGAGGGTTTACCTGGAGGGTTCACCTGGTGGGTTCACCTGGAGGGTTCACCTGGAGGGTTCACCTGGAGGGTTTACCTGGAGGGTTCACCTGGAGGGTTCACCTGGAGGGTTCACCTGGAGTGTTCACCTGGAGGGTTCATTTGGAGGGTTTACCTGGTGGGTTCACCTGGTGGGTTCACCTGGTCGGTTCACCTGGAGGGTTTTCCTGGAGGGTTCACCTGGAGGGTTCACCTGGAGGGTTTACCTGGTGGGTTCACCTGGAGGGTTCATTTAGAGGGTTTACCTGGAGGGTTCACCTGGAGGGTTCACCTGGTGGGTTCACCTGGAGGGTTCACCTGGAGGGTTCACCTGGTGGGTTCACCTGGAGGGTTCACCTGGTGGGTTCACCTGGAGGGTTCATTTAGAGGGTTTACATGGAGGGTTCACCTGGAGGGTTCACCTGGTGAGTTCACCTGGTGGGTTTACCTGGAGGGTTCACCTGGTGGGTTCACCTGGAGGGTTCACCTTTAGGGTTCACCTGGAGGGTTCACCTGGAGGGTTCACCTGGAGGGTTCACCTAGAGGGTTTACCTGGAGGGTTCACCTGGAGGGTTCACCTGGTGGGTTCACCTGGAGGGTTTACCTGGAGGGTTTACCTGGAGGGTTCACCTGGAGGGTTTACCTGGAGGGTTCACCTGGTGGGTTCACCTGGAGGGTTTACCTGGAGGGTTCACCTGGTGGGTTCACCTGGAGGGTTCACCTGGAGGGTTTACCTGGTGGGTTCACCTGGAGGGTTCACCTGGTGGGTTCACCTGGAGGGTTCACCTGGTGGGTTCACCTGGAGGGTTCACCTGGTAGGTTCACCTGGAGGGTTCACCAGGTGGGTTCTCCTGGAGGGTTCACCAGGTGGGTTCACCTGGAGGGTTCACCTGGTGGGTTCACCTGGAGGGTTCACCAGGTGGGTTCACCTGGAGGGTTCACCTGGTGGGTTCACCTGGAGGGTTCACCTGGTGGGTTCACCTGGAGGGTTCACCTGGTGGGTTCACCTGGAGGGTTCACCTGGTAGGTTCACATGGAGGGTTCACCAGGTGGGTTCACCTGGAGGGTTCACCTGGTGGGTTCACCTGGAGGGTTCACCAGGTGGGTTCACCTGGAGGGTTCACCTGGTGGGTTCACCTGGAGGGTTCACCTGGTGGATTCACCTGGAGGGTTCACCAGGTGGGTTCACTTGGAGGGTTCACCTGGTGGGTTCACCTGGAGGGTTCCCCTGGTGGGTTCACCTGGTGGGTTCACCTGGAGGGTTCATTTGGAAGGTTTACCTGGAGGGTTCACTTGGTGGGTTCACCTAGAGGGTTCACCTGGAGGGTTCACCTGGTGGATTCACCTGGAGGGTTCACCTGGAGGGTTCACCTGGAGGGTTCACCTGGTGGGTTCACCTGGAGGGTTCACCTGGAGGGTTCACCTGGAGGGTTCACCTGGAGGGTTCACCTGGTGGGTTCACCTGGAGGGTTAACCTGGAGGGTTCACCTGGTGGGTTCACCTGGTGGGTTCACCTGGAGGGTTCATTTGGAGGGTTTACCTGGAGGGTTCACCTGGTGGGTTCACCTGGTGGGTTCACCTGGAGGGTTTACCTGGAGGGTTCACCTGGTGGGTTCACCTGGTGGGTTCACCTGGAGGGTTCATTTGGAGGGTTTACCTGGAGGGTTCACCTGGCGGGTTTACCTGGAGGGTTCACCTGGAAGGTTTACCTGGAGGGTTCACCTGGTGGGTTCACCTGGAGGGTTCACCTGGAGGGTTCACCTGGAGGGTTCACCAGGAGGGTTTACCTGGAGGGTTCACCTGGAGGGTTCACCTGGAGGGTTCACCTGGAGTGTTCACCTGGAGGGTTCATTTGGAGGGTTTACCTGGTGGGTTCACCTGGAGGGTTCACCTGGAGGGTTTACCTGGTGGGTTCACCTGGAGGGTTCATTTAGAGGGTTTACCTGGAGGGTTCACCTGGTGGGTTCACCTGGTGAGTTCACCTGGTGGGTTTACCTGGAGGGTTCACCTGGTGGGTTCACCTGGAGGGTTCACCTGGTGGGTTCACCTGGTGGGTTTACCTGGAGGGTTCACCTGGTGGGTTTACCTGGAGGGTTCACCTGGTGGGTTCACCTGGAGGGTTCACCTGGTGGGTTCACCTGGAGGGTTTACCTGGTGGGTTCACCTGGAGGGTTCACCTAGTGAGTTCACCTGGTGAGTTCACCTGGTGGGTTTACCTGGAGGGTTCACCTGGTGGGTTTACCTGGAGGGTTCACCTGGTGGGTTCACCTAGTGAGTTCACCTGACGGATTCATTCTTATCATATATATATATATATATATATACATATACATATATGTATATATATATATATATATATATATATATATATATATATATATATATATATATATATATGTCGTACCTAGTAGCCAGAACTCACTTCTCAGCCTACTATTCAAGGCCCGATTTGCCTAATAAGCCAAGTTTTCCTGAATTAATATATTTACTATAATTTTTTTCTTATGAAATGATAAAGCTACCCATTTCATTATGTATGAGGTCATTTTTTTTTATTGCAGTTAAAATTAACGTAGATATATGACCGAACCTAACCAACCCTACCTAACCTAACCTAACCTATATTTATAGGTAAGGTTAGGTTAGGTAGCCAAAAAAAGCTAGGTTAGGTTAGGTTAGGTAGGTTAGGTAGACGAAAAAACATTAATTCATGAAAACTTGGCTTATTAGGCAAATCGGGCCTTGCTTAGTAGGCTGAGAAGTGCATTCTGGCTACTAGGTACGACATATATATATATATATATATATATATATATATATATATATATATATATATATATATATATGTCGTACCTAGTAGCCAGAACGCACTTCTCAGCCTACTATGCAAGGCCAAATTTGCCTAATAAGCCAAGTTTTCATGAACTATTTGTTTTTCGACTACCTAACCTACCTAACCTAACCTAACCTAACTTTTTCGGCTACCTAACCTAACCTAACCTATAAAGATAGGTTAGGTTAGGTTAGGTAGGGTTGGTTAGGTTCGGTCATATTTCTACGTTAATTTTAACTCCAACTAAAAAAAATTGTCCTCATACATAATGAAATGGGTAGCTTTATCATTTCATAAGAACAAAATTAGAGAAAATATATTAATTCTGGAAAACTTGGCTTATTAGGCAAATCGGGCCTTGCATAGTAGGCTGAGAAGTGCATTCTGGCTACTAGGTACGACATATATATATATATATATATATATATATATATATATATATATATATATATATATATATATATATATATATATATATATGTCGTACCTAGTAGCCAGAATGCACTTCTCAGCCTACTATGCAAGGCCAAATTTGCCTAATAAGCCAAGTTTTAATGAACTATTTGTTTTTCGACTACCTAACCTACCTAACCTAACCTAACCTAACTTTTTCGGCTACCTAACCTAACCTAACCTATAAAGATAGGTTAGGTTAGGTTAGGTAGGGTTGGTTAGGTTCGGTCATATATCTACGTTAATTTTAACTCCAATAAAAAAAATTGACCTCTTACATAATGAAATGGGTTGCTTTATCATTTCATAAGAAAAAAATTAGAGAAAATATATTAATTCATGAAAACTTGGCTTATTAGGCAAATCGGGCCTTGCATTGTAGGCTGAAAAGTGAGTTCTGGCTACTAGGTACGACATATATATATATATATATATATATGTCGTACCTAATAGCCAGAACGCACTTTTCGGCCTACTATTCAAGGCCCGATTTGCCTAATAAGCCAAGTTTTCCTGAATTAATATATTTTCTCTAATTTTTTTCTTATGAAATGATAAAACTACCCATTTCATTATGTATGAGGTCAATTTTTTTTATTGGAGTTAAAATTTACGTAGATATATGACCGAACCTAACCAACCCTACCTAACCTAACCTAACCTATCTTTATAGGTTAGGTTGGGTTAGGTAGCCGAAAAAGTTAGGTTAGGTTAGGTTAGGTAGGTTAGATAGTCGAAAAAGAATTAATTCATGAAAACTTAGCTTATTAGGCAAATCGAGCCTTGCATAGTAGGCTGAGAAGTGAGTTCTGGCTACTAGGTACGACATATATATATATATATATATATATATATATATATATATATATATATATATATATATATATATATATATATATATATATATATATATATGTATATATATATACATATATATATATATATATATATATATATATATATATATATATATATATAAATATATATATATATATATATATATATATATATATATATAT